>NC_085008.1:14765119-15065119 GCF_963854185.1 Sardina pilchardus
TGTGTGTGTGTGTGTGTGTGCACGTGTGTGTGCGTGTGTGTCATCAAGTCAGCAGAACACACTGTGACTGCTACTTGCAGAGTTTGACTCTCAATGTAGCACTCGCAACTCACAGAAGTGACAGAGGGAGAGTGGAGTGCGGCGGAGAAAGCGAGGGAGAGAGGGAGATGGGGAGAAGAGGGGGAAGAGGGGGAAGAGTGGGAAGAGGGATAAAGGGAGAGCTGCCTCTGGCAGGTCCCCTGGGACTTCAATCTCACCCCCCCTACGGAGGCAGGTGAGTAAGGAAGGGCTTTTATGCCACATCTGATAAGATGAACACAGCAGGGGGTGAGTAAAAGAGGAGAACTCACACACTAACCCTCCCATACACCACACACACACAGCGAGCACACACACACACGCACACGCACACACACACACGCACACACACACCTCGTTTCTTTCTCCTTCCCTCGTTCCCTCTCCTACGCACAGCTGGCAGACTATATCTCTCCGCTCTTACGTCGGTCTTGCAGTGTGTGACGTACTTCCCCCCCCCCCCTCCTCTCCAACACCTCTCCCCTCCTCAGTATGCAACATGAAAGTAACCATCCAGGCATTCCTGCTTGTAGCCGCTCTGTTCCTTTGTATCAGGGACCCTGTGTTCTGCCTCTAAGCCTCCCTCCCTTACAGGGGCCTCTGGTCCGTGCCTCGCAGGCCCTGACGGGAAAGTCACCGTTAAACGCGGTTAAACTGCAGTAACCCCGGTGGCGGGGGCAACGCAGCGAGCGAGCGAGCTCTGCCGGGGCCGGCCGGATTAGCACCGCATCCGGGCGAAACTAGCTGGAGGTTTATTAACTTCATACGCAACAAATTCCCCCGCCGCCCTTGATCATCAAACGCAGGCGGGAGTCTTGCGGGCGGCGGTGCCAACATTATTGGCTTTAAGCGCACAATTTGTTTCAGAAGTCGTTTAACATGTGCAGGTGAAGTGCAGCTGAAGTGCGTCGGCTGTTGATGTACAATTCGATTTTGCTGTTAACGTTAGAGGGCTTAGTCTTTGGGAGGGAAAAAAAATAGAGTTTGTCGAAAAGCTAAATGTTGTAGATTTGAAAAGAAACTTTTTTTTTTTCTCCTTGTAAAGCCCACAGTGGGTTTCTTTTTTTTCACAGATGAAAACCGACTAAAAGCTTGGCTTCATCAAAGAGCCCTGAGAAGAGCACTTTGTTTTGACTCATTACGAGCAAGTCGGTGCGAGTTCTGGTCTCACACCACGCTTCCCAACCGTTCTGCTTGAGTCGCTCTCATTTCATGACTTCATACCCACTGCAGCTCACTGCAGCTTCTGAATGGAGTTATGCCTGCACACAGAGCTCGTCAAATGTACCACCCCCTTCGCAATGTTGCAATGTTTGTTTTTGAATGTTTGGTTTTTGTGCTTGCTTACCTGTGTGTGGTGAGTTAGACAAGCGCTGGAATATTTCTCAGAATGTTCCAGCGCCACAGATGACACATTCCCAAACAGAAGCTACAGGACTCAATTCGTTGGCCAGGCCTTGGCAAATCCTATATATCCTTAAGCTGGCAATTCATTCATAACTCTAGCTTGCAATTTGTGAATGGCAATTTTTAATCTCCCCCTCTCTTTCTCTCTCTCTCTCCCTTCGCCCCCCTCAAACGCTCGACTTTAAATAGCTTCCTCTGATGTGCTCCCATGAGAGAAGCCTGGTTACTGACAACCAAGCTGTTATTATTTTGGTGCTGCACTGGTGTGTCGAGCAAAGCGGGCATTAACGCTGAGCTTGACTGACAAATCCAATACCATTTTGCTCCATATCTGCGTGTGAGAGAGAGAGAGAGAGTGTGTGTGTGTGTGTGTGTGTGTGTGTGTGTGTGAGAGAGAGTGAGACTAGAGGCGAGCACAGGTCAGAGAGTGGCAGTGCTATCTCAGAGGGGCACTAGAGGGCCAAAGCCCTGGGAGCAACAGGGTGGAAAAACACGGCCGAGACGTCTGGCTCGCCCCCCCCCCCCCCCACCCACCTCCCTCCGAAGATGTGCGCTCAGGGAGAGGAATGCCGGAGATGTGCGCTGAGGACGTGAGGAATGCCGAAGGTTTCACCGCACTCCGGGGGCGCGCTCCGGCGGGAATGTGTGTGCCTGTGCGTGTGTGTGTGTGCGCGCACCTGGGAGGCCGAAAACCCCGACGAGCCGTCTGCCATTTGTTTTTTCTCTGTTTGTTTTGTTTTTGCACTCCCGCTCTACCTCCCTCGTTCGCCCTCTCCCCTTTCTCTAGCATTCTGCCTTTCCCCCTTTCTCTCCCCCTCTCTCTCTCTATCCCTCTCTCTCTCTTGTCCCACTCCTCACCTCACTTGTGGCATTTCCACCTAAGTAAGAAATAACACAGACCTCTCTCTGTGTGTGTGTGTGTGTGTGTGTGTGTGTGTGTGTGTGTGTGTGTGTGTGTGTGTGTGTGTGTGTGTGTGTGTGTGTGTGTGTGTGTGTGTGTGTGGCAGAGCTGAAGTGGCTAACAGTGAGAGGAAACCACGTTTTCTGGACGCAAAAATAAATCTGAAACGACCCATGGCCTGTTTGCAGGCATGTACTGGAGGAAGGAGGAAATGATTTCCAAAAGCCAAATCGTGGGGGGGCAACAGGGAGGGAGGGGTAAGAGGAAAAAGGGGGGGGGGTTAATTGGCGCTAAAGACCACAGGAGGAGAGAAGGAACCTGAACATGGCCAAGCAGCAGAGGACAAGCTCAGGGTGCTCAGTCATACACATGTTCAGACGGCTGAGAAAGTGCTGTCTGTCAAGGTGTGTGTGTGTGAATGTGTGTGTGTGTGTGTGTGTACTGTGAGAGAGAGAGAGAGAGAGAGAGAGAGAGAGAATATATATTCTGTACATATCATATTATGATTTCGTTTCATTTCATGCACTGACAGACACAAACACACGCACCCGTACACCAAAGCAGCTATTGTCATTGTTTCCAAGCGGAGGCTTTTTTTTTTTTTTTTTTTTTAATGTCCCGTGTTGTTTACTCTACTGTAAAACTGCACTGCATTCCTGCGGATGATAAACAACCACAACGAACACACAACGAACAATGGCCTACCACAGCACAGACAGAGAGAGAGAGACAGAGAGAGAGAGAGAGAGAGAGAGAGAGAGAGAGATAAAGAGAAAGAGAATAAGAGAGTTGAGGAATAAAAGGGAAGGAAAAATATTCAAATACAACAAAAGCAACAGACCCCCCTCTCTCATATTCTCCCCCTGACTCGTTTTCTGCTTCCCTCCCTCCCTCGCTCTCTGCTTCTCTCCCTCTCTCTACACTGGCGAACTTTGACCTGAAAAGCTCTCCATTGCGCAAGAGGCCGATGTCAACGCAGCCAAACAACATTCACAACAACAGAACAGTGTGTGCCAGAGGAAGAGATAGGGCTTATCTGTGCAGGGGATCTGTTTGTGCCTCTTAGCCCCTCTCTCTCTCTTTCTCTCTCTCTCTCTCTCCCTCCCTCTCTCTCTCTCTGCATTTGTTTTTGTAGACTGTGAGCCTTGGACCCTCCCCGATGACATAAGAGAAGACGATGTTCGCACAACAACTACTCCAAAAAAAAAAAACACCCTCTTCAAAACGCTCGCTCAGCGGGCCGCCGTACACGGCGCGCACCTGGCAGAGGGCGAGAGCGTGTCGGTTTGGCGCGCCGATGCTGTCCTGATAAGACACTGACCCAGTTCCATTAAAGCGCTCCTCTGCAAAACGGTTCAGCTCAAAATGAGCCACCTGAATCTGAATGAGGGGGGGGAAAGCTGAACCATACGCGCGAGATAGAAAGAGAGGAAGATAGATAGAGAGGAAGATAGATAAAGTCAGGGAGAGGGAGAGAAAGACAGAGAGAAGGATAGAGAGCAGGAGAGTTGACGTAGCAGGGGTGAATGACGAAAGGGCAGAGGAAAATGGATCAGGAGGCATCTCGTCTCATGACCACTGGCACGGATGCCGACGGGCACGGTGCGGGTCCTGCCAAAGGCCACTCAGCACGGGCGAGCGACGACCCGCTCGTCAGCGCCAATATGGCCCTCCAATCTGGCGCCCATTACTCTCCAACGAGACGGACATTTCTAGCCCACCGCTTTCACACGCCGTCTTCCAGACTCCCTTCTCTCTCTTCCCTCTCTCTCTCCATCTCACACACACTCACTCACGCTCTTTCACACACACTTGCCCGTTGTCTCTCGCCACTCGTTTCTCAGAGCTCTAAAAACAGATGGGGGTTCCACACACAGATGGAGTGCAGGGCCCTCGGTGTCTGACGGCTCCTTTGCACCTCGGGTGACGTGCACTATTACCACTAGTAATGCTGCCGGGTGGCGTGCACTACTACTGTGCACTATTACCACTAGTAATGCTGCCGGGTGGCGTGCACTACTACTGTGCACTACTAGCATGCACTACTCCTACTAGTAATGCTGCTGGGTGACGTGCACTACTACCACCAGTAATGCGGCTGGGTGACGTGCACTACTACTGTGCACTACTACCACTAGTAATGCTCCTGGGTGACGTCACGTGCACTACTACCAATAGTAATGCTGCTGGGTGACGTGCACTACTACTGTGCACTACTACCACTAGTAATGCTGCTGGGTGACGTGCACTACTACCATGCACTACTACCGTGCACTACTACCACTAGTAATGCTCCTGGGTGACGTGCACTAATACCAATAGTAATGCTGCTGGGTAACGTGTACTACTACTGTGCACTACTACCACTAGTAATGCTGCTGGGTGACGTGCACTACTACCGTGCACTACTACCACTAGTAATGCTGCTGGGTAACGTGCACTAATACCAATAGTAATGCTGCTGGGTAACGTGTACTACTACTGTGCACTACTACCACTAGTAATGCTGCTGGGTGACGTGCACTACTACCGTGCACTACTACCACTAGTAATGCTGCTGGGTGACGTGCACTACTACCGTACACTACTACCACTAGTAATGCTGCTGGGTGACGTGCACTACTACCACTAGTAATGCTGCTGGGTAACGTGCACTACTACTGTGCACTACTACCACTAGTAATGCTGCTGGGTGACGTGCACTACTACTGTGCACTACTACCAATAGTAATGCTGCTGGGTGACGTGCACTACTACTGTGCACTACTACCACTAGTAATGCTGCTGGGTGACGTGCGCTACTACTGTGCACTACTACCGTGCACTACTACCACTAGTAATGCTGCTGGGTGACCTGCACTACTACCACTAGTAATGCTGAGAGAACGAGAGACAGATCCAGAACAAATCCAGTGCTACGCTGACAGTGGATCAGGGCAAGGGCAAATCTATGGCAGCAGTAGAAGGGTTTCAGAAAGGCACTATATAAATTAAACTTAAACTAAATTAATTATACCATAGCAGTATATCACAGATTTTCAATCTCCAGGCTAATTTCACCTGAAATAAGACCACTTTACATCATTTACATGCTTATATTTGACATCAATCAGCTCAAACTTAACACTAATTTAGATTAAAAAAAAACAGATAACAAGTTCCAGCTCTGAAATGAGAATGCAAATACCAGGGCTTTTCAAACAGGTTTAACTCCACGAAAAACTGCTCTGACAATGAAAACACACAAACAAAAGAGCAATTCTGGGCCACTGCATGTCGACACTAGTAGGATACGGTGGAGGATTTCACAACCCGATTCAATTTCTCCACTTCTCCTCCCGCTTCCCGGAGCTCGGGGGGCCAGGGAGGGGGCAGTGCAGCGCAGCGGTGGCCCCGCGTGAGGAGGGACAGGCGTCCACCCTCGGGGAGGGAAACCAGATTCAAGAAACAAAAGCCCCTTTCCAGAGCATTCTGCCGCCATACTTTGGGGTGCACACACGCTCGTGAAGGGGGAGCCATGTGTGAACGGGAGAACGGGGAACACTCGTATGTACACTCTCACTCACTCACACTCTCCCTCCCACCCTCTCTCTCTCTCTCTTTCTCTCTTTCCCTCCCTCCCTCTCTCAGTGCGTCTCGCCCCTGTGCCGAGAGGCATTGCATCATGATCCCGAAATGGCTCGCGCTTTGACACAACACTTGACTAAACTAGTGCCTATCACATGACAGCTGGGGAGAGATGAGGGGCATCGCGTTCACTCCGCTGCCCTTTCCAAGCTAAAAGGACACCACCGTTTGAGGCAGAGAGAGAGAGAGAGAGAGAGCAGGAGGGGTGGGGTGGGGGGAGCGGGTAGGTGTGAGGGGGCTCAATGGTCTCTCCCGGGGCAGTTAGATCTGCGCTCTCTCGGCCAAAGGAGGTTTTCCTTGGCGGATGTCAGGGGCGTCGATGAGCGCACGGAGGCAGCCGCTGCTGACTTACAATCAATGGGCGTCTCCCTCCCTCTCCGCCCGCTCCTAACAAACGCTAATTCCACTTCTAATTGATTATTGATTTGCAACGGTGAATCATCCGCAAGTACCCCTCCTCAACACCCCGCCCCCTCTAAACACACGCGCCGTCCCGCTGGAGCCTGACGCGGACAGAAGGAACAGCACACGCCGGCCCGGCGGAGGAGCAGCGGAGGAGAGCGCAGGAGGGGGCAGCGGGTGAGATTTGTATTGGCACTGGCCCCGTGCATCTCTGCAGAAGCCGCCTGGTTCTTTTCCTCCCAGATCGCTTTTCTCCCCCCCCTCTCCTTCGCTCTGTATTCTGCCTCTCTGTCTCGCTCTCTCTCTGTGTGTCTCTCTCTCTCTCACTCTCTCTCTCTGGCCCTTCCTGCTAAAGGAGCTTTGCATTGCAAATGAACGCACACGGGCTGTCAAGTTTTGATGTAACTAAATGACCATAGACTAGGGTCAACAGGGAGCACTGAGCACCATGCTGCACCAAGCAGGAGGTGATCCCATATCTGTGTATAACCTAAACGCCTGAATTAACTACAGGCTGAAACCGTGACGGCCAATAAAAAAATAAAAACGTACATACAACAGCCATTTTAATGCTCAATATTCTGATTACTTGGGTTAAAATCGGCCAGGAAGAAAGAAATCTACAAATCTCAGAGCATGAAATCATCCGTGAAAGCTGCTCTCGGACCGCGGCACTTTTCCGCAAGAGCGCCGACCCCACGAAGAGGGAAAAACGGAACGGCTACTCACTTCTCTGGCAGTGGTCCTGGTTCCAGCAGCGCTCGCCGAAGTGGTCGTTGATGGTGGTCTGCGAGCAGTGCTTCTTGCCGCCGACCGTGCCGGGACAGACGTCGCCGCACTCGCGGTCGTCCTTGTTGTCCATGATGAAGTTGTCCTCCACCGAGTCCAGCACCTTGGACCAGTCCAGCGTGGACAGGTAGCACAGGTCCGGGTTGTTCTCCAGCCGCACGGCGCCGCGGGTCACGTTCATCAGGCTGTACAGGCCGACCTCCTTCAGCTGGGGCATCTCGAACATGACCAGCGCGTAGTTGAAGAAGAGGTTGTTGCCCCGGATGACCGCCAGGTTGGGGAAGAGGTTGCTCAGGGTCTCCAGGCCGTAGACGCGGAACACGAGCAGGTAGTCGGTGATGACGGTCAGCCGGGGAAAGCTCAGGCCGCGGAAGTCCTCCGGCTTGGTCTTGAACATGAGCAGGATCTTCAGGTGCCCCTCGATCACCGTGCAGTTCTCCAACAGGGTCAGGTTGGCTGCGTTGTTCCGGATATCCATGGTGGGACAGACTGCAGAGGGAAAAGCAAAGAGATTCCAGTGAGTATAACTGTGACCGTAAGCACAATCACAATATCTTACAGCAATAACACTAGCAAAGAGAGAAGAGGTAGTAGTTTGCAGCATGGTATGTTACTTTGGACAAAACATCTGCATTTCAACTGACTGACAAAAAAAATCCTTTGGTTAGAAGGATAAAATGTTAGAGTGAAACAATAGAGAACATACTTTCACTACTTTCTTTTTAATCTTGTAGCAAAGTTACTATGTGATTACAGCAGAGCTGACCAAAAAAGTGCTGATCTTCGCCATGAAGAGAATTACAACAAATGTTATGCAGTTTGATAAGAATTGAAATGTGCTAAAATGTACACAAGAATTAATGATCATCAAGCTGCACATCAATAGACTAATACTGCGCATTGAAAGTAGATCTCGACCACACAGATATTTTAACTAAGGCATTAAACAACATCGCAGGGACAAGGGCTCGTCCTGCTGATTTGTGGTGCCCCAAACGTCTGATGTATAAAAACAGAAGTCAATCATAAGTTCAATGCAAACCAATGATCCTGTGATCTGAGAAATGTAGACCTATTATGTTCAATTACCAACCAGGCAATTGGTTTAGTTATTGATTTATCATCTAGGCCTATTGGATACTGACCACTGGGCAACCACATCTCAGGTCTGGGCTAGCGAAATAAGAACCTTCACTTGCCCAGTGGACGAGCTAAAGAAATGAAAAGGATTCGTCCAAACCCCCGAGCTTATCTTTTCAACGTCAGATTAGTCCAGGTGAGATTGTATATATACGACGAGTCATAAGCAGGTGTGAAGAGCATCTTTAAATAAAGTGCACTCTCTCTCCAACTCATTTGGCTACATCAGGGTTTGTTTATTCGCGCACACTGGCTGTGCTCTGTGCGAGGCACTTGAGCGCTCCAGCACCCCACTGAAGTCTCTTGCCTGTGCCTGGCTCCCTGTGGTGCTAACTGACGTTGAGCCCTGTCTGCTCAACAACAGGCGAGAAAAAAGCGAGAGAAAGAAAACACACACACACACACGCACACACACACACACACACACGAGTGCGAGAACGAGAGGCCTGGGAGGCAGCTTTCCCTTCGCTTCATTCATAATCTACAGAGCCTTTGTGTGCGTGTGTGAGTGTATGTGAGTGTATGCGTGTGCATATGTGTGTGTGTGTGTGTGTGTGTGTGTGTGGCTGCGTGCTGATAGATGAGACCGGGAGAATTCATTAGCGGCGAGGATTCGCTCGCTGCAAGCATCTGCTGATGGAGCCGGTGGATGATAATGAGCGGGAGCGGAGCGGCGTGGTGCGGCGCGGTGCGGTGCTGTGGTGCGCGGCGTTCAGTGGCTGCTGGCCGCTACCACGCCGCTCCCGCTCATTACAAAAGAGATTACGGTGATGCTGCTTGCTTTGTTCTCCGCAGTCACGCTTTTTTCCCCCCCCTCTCTCTCTCCTTTCTTGCTTTCTTTTCTCCACACACCCCCTCAGAAGGTTTTTCCCCATTTTTCACCAGAATATGTTAAGATGGCTTAAAGCTGGGGAACTGTACTTAAGACTGCTTACTGCAGGAGGCTCATGCATTTTACAACACAAATATTCACAGTCACAGTTTCCAGTCAAGGAGGGATTTCTCCCTTCCTGTGTATTACATCATTTTAAAGGGTGGACGTCCTTTCTTTCCCTTTCTGATGCATTGGAGCTATGATGGCAGTGCATCATTGGCATGGCTAGCTACTACATTTCAGACAGTGACAGCGCTGTATAGGCACTAAAGACCAAAAACTAAAAAAAACCATAAAATAACAACAGAAAAACTACACAAACTGAGAACTAAAGGTGCTTTGGAGCTAATCAATGAGCACAACTGAGTCTGATTGTGAGTGATGCACTTCGGCCAGTGCAGGAGTGAGAAATCAAGGCCACTAAGTGGCAGGTGAGCATTCTCTGGCGATCTTGTCTTGAGCATCTACATTGTCTTAATGGATCCCTGTCTTTTATTTTCTACACTCCACAACAGCAGTGCATTTGATCCATTAAGACACCTGCATGTAAACATCTAGAGCGAGAGTTCACCCACGCATAGAGAGAGGGAGAGAAAGCGTGCGTCAGAGAAGAACAGCACTTCACTGAAACATGACATCTCTGTTATGCTACATTATTATATGTAAAAAAAAAACACCATTTGCCCATCACATTGACATTGTGTATACGCTCATAGCACAATTGCACGTATTAAAGAATCTTATGCTTTCATTGAGAAGGTATTTGCCTTGTTGACACAAGACCCTTCTCAATTGAGAGTGGGTCTTGAAAAGATTCATTGACTTAAAACTTCCAGCAAAATTAAACTTAAATTGGTGCATTAAACTCTCACCAATTCATTTCAGAAGTGTAGCTATCTTGTAAAAGGTTTTAAAGGCAGTTGTTCACTCGGTTCCAAAGAAATTCTCATCCATGCCAGATTAGCGATCATGTTTGCATGCCCACATTTTAGGGACATTGGAAATGGGCTTCAATGGCCTCTTGGCCAGACGGACCTGCAGAGCAAATCCCAAATTTGCAGAAAGTGTGTATGGATATTCCCAAGCTAAGAAGGTATAATAGATCTACAACATTTTGACAGAACAAAGAAGTGTACAGTATGTGAGATCATACACCAACATTAAATGGATCTCCCCCCAAAGGGGCATTATTCATCTGTTTTTTATTTTCCCTCAAGACGTAGATTCACTTTCACAAATGTTTTCATAATGTCAGGAAAAAAACAAATGGTGTGGTGGGAGGACAGATTTAAAAGTTCATCATCGCTCACACGTTACCGCAAAAACTCACAAGGGACTCAACCTCGTCTCGGCGTTTCACATGGCCACATTTGGTCTATAATTTTTAGCAGTGATAACATGGTCTTCAAAGCTGCTTTGAAACGGATTCATACTCCTGCCCACAATTCCATATAAGTACCAAAAACAGAGAAATGGCTTCATCAGGTTCACTCAACTGGGTAAACAGTGGAGGCAACTCCTCGCCATGGTAACGCATTTCCGAGAACACCAAACAGACACGGAGCTGTACGGCAAAAAAAGCTTCTCAGGCAGGAAATATGTAACATACTTTGAGGGAAAGAGGGGTTTTTTTGCTACACAGACCAAAATGCTAATGATACCAGTTACAGTTGATTTATTCTTAGATGGACTAGCTTAGCGAATGCACTGATAAACAAACAAGCTGTGCCACCATTTAAAGACTGTGCACACCATCTAATTAAAGCATGTTGACTGGATAAGCAACTTGCGATCCAGTTGGTTCGGTATGATATTAATTTCCTGATTTCCTGAGTCTGGTATTCTCTTTTAACTTCTCACAGCTGTCACACACACACACACACACACACACACACACACACACACACACACGGGAGGGTTTTCACTCAAATCAGCAATTTCTGAAAAGCAAGCTTGCTCTTAATGGCTTCGAAGTTAAAGCAAATTCCAATCAATAATTAACTCAACATTACTGTACATCACTGTCACCACGGATCACTGAGGCCAACAGCTTCATGAGGAAGAAGCAAGCATAAAAATAAGGTGGGGGAGAAACTGTGTGGGGTGGGTGGTGAATTCTTCTGTGTGTTTGTGTGTGGGTGCATGTGTACGGGTGAATACGCGTGTGTGTGTGTGTGTGTGTGTGTGTGTGTGTGTGTGTGTGTGTGTGTGTGTGTGTGTGTGTGTGTGTGTGTGGGTGTGTGTGTGTGGGTGGGTGGGTGGGTGGGTGTGGTTGGGTGTGTGTGGGTGGGTGTGTGTGTGTGTGGGGGGGGGGGGGGGGGGGGTTGTGTGATGATGTGGGACCTCCTGTACTGAGCTGTTCTCACACATGCTTGGCATAACACACTTCCCCTTCTCCCAGCGCCTCTGTCTATTAGCCTTTGGCGCTTCGGGAACGGAGACCTGCCCCCTGGACAGGAAAGGGAACACCAGCACATCACTCAAGCCGCTGATTTAGCGCTGTCACCCGGGTGATGTCAAGTTCAAATACGACCCCTTGTTTACACCAATGCCGCAAATTGCAGCTCTTCCTTGTCTCGCTTTTTTATGGGCAGACAGAGAGAGGCAGCGAGAGACAAAGACAAACAGAGAAGGACAGAGAGAGAGAGAAAAGGAGAGAGAGAGAAAGAGGGAGAGAGACAGACAGAGAGGATGAGGGAGTCAAATCAAGTCTGAGAAAAGCTGACAGAAAAAGGGGAGCTGATAAATCTCCACCAAGGCGTCCGTCTGGGAGTCGGTGTCGGCCAAAGACCAAAACATCCACCATCACAAAGATACAGCGCGCCACAGACCAAACATGAGCACCCCAAACAGTGGAGAGAAAAAACAGCACTTGAGAAACAACAACAACAAAAAAAAACAAGACAAACAAAAGCTGATATGAAAAGAGGCCAAACCACAGAGAGGATTCTGGGAAAGCCAGCAGGGCAGATCGCTCATCCCAGCACCTGCTGCCCTGCACTTCACCTCAATGCTCAAACGAGCAACAGCTCATTTCTGGTCTGATTCACTTACATAAAATTCCAGCTTCTCTCTTACATCATGGTCTGTTATAGACCTTCACTACAACGGTCTACAACGGTCTCTTAGGGGACAGTAACGCGGCAGTAACCAAGGAGCACAGACCAAAAAAAAAACAAAAAAACTCTGGCTTACTATTTGCCTTGGCTATTGGCCCGTGCACTGAGTTTGCACCGCCTCCCTTTTAAATAAACCCAATAAAACATCACGGGGAATGACATTCATAACAATCACTTAACTAAATCGACCTCAGGTTGGAACATTACTCAAAGCCTTTACTAGGGGGCCCCGGAAACGCACAAAAAAAAAAGGAGATGGAGAAAACGAATGCCTGATAAGGGCTCGGAAAAAAGTAACCCGACACCCGTCGCTTTATCGTCGCGGCCCATCAGCCTGCCTCACGCTGACAGGCTTGTCTCCTGATGGATTGGGCCTCGTTGTGCAACATGCAGTAACAAATGTCACACAAGTGCAACTGCAGTACCCCCCCACCATCGCTCCTCTCTTTGTCGCTGCAGTCCCCGATAGGGATGCGCTTCGCTCACAGTGACAGCAAAATCTTGCTGCATTATTAAAAACATAATGCAACACAAAAGAAAGTCCTGCCTTTTAGGGCTTAAGATTCGGGTTGTGAAATGGAACGACACGTAGCAACGCCAAGTGTTGGTCAACTGAGCGGACCCAGTGTGGGGGCGGTGCAGCGAAAAGGTCCTCGGCTGTGTGTGCATTGTAAATTAAAGCAGACACTTAAAAGCAGAAACATGAGACCCCAGTCATGTATGACAAGAGGCTAGCAGGTTGGCTTACATCACACAAGTGAATGAAAGGGGGGCTCTGGACACAGCTATTCAACTGGTGCAGACAGGCAGACAATGCAGCCAAGTTGAATCTGATTTCATTATCAGCGCTGGGGATAATATTAGATCTCGCCACGGCAGAGGAAAGAGATACGAGGCTCATGAAACACCTCAGCGGAGTGGACCCGCAGTATGGCTTCCTTAAGGTCTGACAGAACGCTAACCAAACAACTGTCAATGTTGCAAATATTTACAGTTTAGCTCAAATATTATTCATGCCGATGCCGAATTTTAGCTAGTGAATTTGTTCTTGACCAATGTGTTTCCTGTCTGCAAAGGGCATGGAAAACTGGAAACTTATAAAACAATGAACCATTTCTGTGTTTTCTTGGTCAAATAAAATCTCGTATCAATTTAAAAGTGTCAATTTCTAATAGATATGAACAATTATGGACTTAACTATATCAAAACAAGTGAACAGACTTTGTCACTATAACTGAGGGAGAGTCCTCACAAAATCAAATTTTGGCTTAAGTGCAGCTTTGATTTGTCGCTAAGGATCAACACAAACTGGACAAAGGGCATGAGAGTTTGGTGAGGACTCCATCCAGCTGCACTGGCCATCACAGTGTTGATTTTCAGAGGGATCCTTTATTTTTAGCATGGCATTCCCACACCGGAGAATTTAATACGCTTCTACCAATAGTAACTGGTGCTTGGAAACTGGAACACTCGGCGCGTGGACCACATGGCAGGAATGTTGAGGCCGTAAGGGCTTTGGGGGATTCTGATCGCCGCGGCCAACAGGAGCATTAACGCTACAAGGAACCCGCCCTGCCAACACACCACCGCAGACGTAAACAGGAGACTAAACGCACTAAAGCGTATCATATGGATGGCAGCTTATGCAACGCTACAACTAATAGCCTACTGCCAGAAAATGACCACTAGACGTCAAAAAAGGACGTGTTCCATCAAATTTGGCCAACTGATGCATTAGCATCATACGTCATGCATCAGGCAAGAACAGGACAGGTTCATACGGGGGGGGGTTCTGTGATGGCAAACGGAAAGTTCTTGACAGAAATGTGGAAAGCAGTCGGATGGATGGCTGCCTCAATTCTCCATCACCTTCACCCTCCTTTCTAAAAGACCAGCAGCAGGTATAGGAGCACCTGCCAGGGCAACTGCCTCTGCCACCCCGCTCCAAAACCGAGCCTATTTATAATTAGGATCCAGTTACAGGACAGGAGCCAAGGCATGGCAGATTGCTCCACGCATAAAAGAGCAACACTCAAGGTCTGCCACACTGTTGGATCTCCTGCCAGGAGGCACCTGACAAAATCCCGCCGGTAACATCAGATCCAGCTCATGTTCCGTCACGAGCGACATGCTCAGAAGAGCCACGATAGGTTGTCACTTTTTTTTTTCTCTCCAGAGAGAAGAAAAAAATAATCCAGGAAGGATATATCTCGGCTCGAAGTGTGGTTGCTGGGTGAAAGGTGGGAAGAGCTTACTGTAGTAATGAATTGGGTGATAAAAATAAAGAAATCAATTTACACAAGGAAGTAAGACTAAGATTTTTTTTTCTCTTGAGAAAAAAAAAACCTTGGGTATGTGTTGGTAAATTCCTTCTTCTTCTTCTTTGCAGGAAGTAAAGAAATCAGCTACTAATACTTGCACTGCAACGTGGGCCTTGGAAAATATTTAAACAAAGACGGAGAAGAAAGGGAGAAAAAAAAAATCACAAACCAGGTGCTGAGCCAAACAAATAAAAGAGAGAACTCCAGAAAGGAGCATTCCTCAAATAGCAGTCTCGCGGCGAAAAAACACTCACACACGTCCATAGACTAGAGCGGAGGGGCGCGCACTAATGAAGAGCAGACCGACAGCGCCGTTTCACCCCGGCCCTCTGATAGCCGCGACTCCGAAAACAACACACCAGGCAGCGCAGGCGGACATGTCACGCTCTCTTTCGTCCCCTATGACCTTTTTTTTTTTCCTAAACTCGGGTACAAAGTAGCCCAAACACGGAGGAATCTGTCTAGGAACACAGATAATTTCCTCTCCTCTCCTCTCCCTCCACCCTGCGCTCCCTTCCAGTCGGCCACAGAGCAGCTGCAGCCTCCCCCAGGGCCGCCGCCGGACCCGGCCTCAGAAACCAGAGGTATTCCGCTCCCAAGTACATCAATTGAAAAACAGATGGGTACTGGCATCTTGAATATTTGGCAATTTCGCACAACATTTTTACAGACCAGATGGGTGGAGCTCACTATGCTCCCCCATAGCTGGAATGAGACCATTTTCATTTACAACAACCCATCCCCCCCCCCACACACACACACACACACACACACCCACACACACACACACATACACACACACACACACACAACGCATGATCACTCACAAGGCGACATTTTCACGTTGAAGGTTTAGGGAACATTGAACTGATTATCTGAACAGTATTTCGATGGAAGTCAATGGTTCTTTTTGTCAGAACGTGCCACTGAAAAGCCATGTGCTCGGCTGGGAGAGACAACCACCTTCCAAGGCGCATCCCTCCACTTACAGCATTAAAGAGCCAGGGCCCGTGCTGACAGTCATTACACTTAACTATGAGACCACATTAAGTTGCAACAAGAGCCGCCTCTGTCAGGTAGAACAAACTCAGCACTAAGTGGCCATCAGCACTTCAATGAACTGCTTCGATTCAATCCGAGTCGCTTGTCAGATGCAAAGAACATGTGTCAACGGTGAATGCTGTATCTGTTACCGCATTCACAGCTGACACTAACTTGGTAAATACCTATACGATGAGGTGGAGCATGTGCGGAATTGCAAAAACAACTCGCGGGGAGGAGCAGAGGAGAAAACAGCTCATCTTCCCAGCAGAGACGTGGGTGCCGAGTGTCCATCCATTACCAGCGCGAATGTTCAGCCAGTGGTCATTACCGTACTGCACGTTTCCTCTGCGCACCCGTCATCTCCGTCTCCATCAGCACCCGAGTGAGGCGGTGCCATTTAGACTAACTAAAGCCACAAGTCTGGCTTATCTGGATGTGTACGAGGCCAACCCGTTTGGACAAGCAAACAACATTAAGATTGAACATGGGGTTTTCCATGTCAAGAATTAAGGGCCATCCCCCCCACTCCTAAAGCTTCCTAGAGAGCAAGTGAGTCATTTTTCCACTGACATTTAGCTGCGATAAGAAGATGCTGACCATTCCAAATATCATATCAGTCAGGTGGTGCAGGCACTGTTCACGGACACACACACACACGGCAATACGGTTTGAGTTTAAGACCAAGCTCAAGGGGTTCAGCAATATTTCTAAATATTTGCTCTTCCATTGCAAACCCTGTTGCCAAGATGCGTGTTGTGTTTTCCATTTCTAATTATGCAATGTTTGCACACTGAATCACAAAATATTTCCAGAGGCCCTCCATAAATCCCGATCTACAGTGAGCACGTACGCTCGCTGACTTTTCTCCCCTCTCTGCACTTGAGATCCACTCCAGCTCGCCGTCTGCCAGACAGTTTCTCGACCCAAAAGCCAAAACAAGAGGCTGTACGGAACGTGATGCACGACGGCAGCCCTCCCTTTTCCTCCACAGAAACAGTAGCAGCAGCAGCAGCAGCAGCAGCAGCAGCAGCAGAAGCTGGCCAGCCCGGGAGCAGGAGAGGGAAAAGCTACACCTCGTCGGCCCTCTCTCCTCATCTGTGCCCCGTCAAAATTGGTGTTGACGTTAAACAACAAGCTCAAACTTGTCAAACTTTTACGTGAACATGGAGATTTAACGCACGGCGTGTAGAGAGAGAGGGCACCCAGACAAGCCTGAGCAAATAAATCAATAAATAAATAAGTGGCTGCGCGCAAGTGGACTTTTCTATTAACAATACCTTTAGTGTTTGGTGCGACAGCGCTGTTAACCGTGGATAAATTCACCCCCCACTGGTCAGACGCCAAGCCCAACAGGGACCTGTGGCTTGGGCTGGCCGGCTGGCTGGCACGCTGGCGGTGTTTGGGCTCGTCTTTCTGAAGACTGCCACTGAACACACTCCCCTGTGCCGAGCGAGACGGCCGCCCGGGCCGGCGCTGCCGCCGGGAGCTGGCCAGCGCCACACACACAGGAAAGAGCTGAAGCCACACTGTCTGCAGCCCCGAGAGCGCACCGCAGCAGCCTTACGGCCATCAAACCCGCAGCTTCAGGGTTATTAAAATGCATAAGAACTGTAATTGATAAAGACAATACATGAGGAATGATTTATAGGAAAAATGGAAAAAAATGTGTCTAAATGTAGGCAATTCTTAATTGACTTTGCTTTTGGGGCTGAAGACATTTTATTGCCTCTAATAACGTCTTCTTTCCCCATTCTCTTTTTGAAACCCACAGTGTTTTAACATCATTGCACAGACACCCAGGCAGCAAGCAGGTCTCTTTGGGGTTGAAGCAAAACAAAAGGTTCTTTAGGCCTGAAACACTAAACACTCTCCAGCCACTCATTTCATTGTATGAAAAAAAAAACCCAAGAGCACTCTGCTCAACTGCTGCTCTCGGCTTTCTTTCAGAAAAGCAAAGGACCGCTGGCAGCTTTATTAGAAACCATGGCTGAGTGACGGGTTCCAAGTGTCAGACGCTGATTTGCAGGTCCGCAGACGGAACATCACAGTAGGGGCCGAGATGAGTGGAGATGGGATATGGAACGGGTGCTAAATGGCTGCTGTTCGCACCTTCGGAGCCGATGAACAAACAGGATGAAAAAAAAAAAACCTGCCTGGCATAGCGAGGGATTGGCCGGGCCACTGAGAGTGGACACTGTGTGCCATTACAAGGAAAGCAGGGATTTTTATGTGCCCATGCAAACATCTGCGGTTCGGCAAACAAAAAACACACACGGCAAAAAAAAAAAAAAAGGCCAGACAACGCCGAACTCCCTGACCTCGCACGGCTACGTGCAGCACCGGCGCCAGGGCCGGTGGCCATGCTGACCGTCGGCCAGGCGACGCGGCGGGGCGTGGAGGGAGGATGCTGGGAGAGAGAGGTGGGGCGGTGGCGAGTGTGGCGCGGGAGGTATGGGGGTGGGGAGGGAGGGGTTGGGATGCTCCTTTGTGTCTCAGCTCCCCTCTGTTAGGAGCTAAAAATACACAGACAGACAATCCTCACAGCCAAGAGCCACCAGCCAGTCATCGATGGATGGGAGCTCAACCGTGCCACAAGAAGCGGCGCTAACATGACACCTCTCAGAGGCAAAGCGAGAACAAGAAGAATTAATCATCTTGAGTTCTTCAAATTAAGGTGGTTTGTACAGATTTTCTGACTCTTTGGTCATTACATTAAAATCTAATTGTTCAATACTTTTCACCAAAATCCTATTAATCATTATACAGTCCAAAATGCACATCTTCACTTGAAAACGGTCTCCAAAACTTTCCTTTACTTTCTACTACTTGACTTTCCGTCAACATAACGACTGATAAATGGCCAGGAGAAGTAAACTTCATCTTCACTCCTTACCACAAGATGAAACAAATTGCAGCCACCCCTTTAACCTTGCTGAAAGGTTTACTGCCAGAATAGGGCTGAGCATCACACAGATTTTATGAATGCTCTCACAGGTCTGGTAACGGCTTCCAAACCCAAACCTACAGCAGCGCAGAGGCTTGCTGTCCGGAGAGGAGAGGGAGACATGCAAATGAGACCGTATTAATTTTGGCCCTAATCGGCACCACTACCGCAGCCATAGCCTGTTGGGAGTGCCGTCAGGCCCCCCGATGATGACCAACCCCACACAGAGCTGTTTATGCCACCCCACAGCACTCCGCATTTAGCCCTTCGACAGACAAAATGCAAATGGCATGAATTTTTATGACCCGTTCCATCCCGTCGTTTGTTCGTTCGTTTCCGCGTTAAGGTCTCCCAACGTTTTACTGCGCCTATCAATCCTGCCTCGCTCGCGAGGACCTCTCCTGTACACAGCTCAACCAGCAAGTGGTGATTAACAACTCAAAGTGGGCTATGAGTCAAAGGTCTGGTTTTCGGTCATATGACAGTCCTTAAAATACATTTAACCCATCAGCCACTGGAGCTTGGACCGGCGAGCCTCCATAAGGCATACACAAGTACACTCACAGACACACACACAGACACACACACACACACTGCAGACAACCCCCTCACCATTATTACCACTGTTACTTTGGCCACAAGAGCTTCCAACACAGCCACAACTGATCCCAGCATTACCAACATGGCTTAAGGTGGGATTTTTGGCATGAGGTCACTGACCGTTAAAATAGGACGGATCCAAACAGCAACAAGCCCATCAAATCAAATGGTTCAGTTGTACTGTAACAGCCCAGCAATAGCACTTTCTAAATCATCTCATCAGGATCAGAAATTAAGTTGGCGTCAGAATCATTAAACATGCGCCTTGCATGTTTAAGAGTGAATCATATACTGGTACTGATTTATCCAGACAAAGTATTGCCTAGGGACAAAACATCAGATTCCACCTCTCACACAAACATTCTGTTAAGCAAATGTTGGGATATTGACTCTGGGAGGTTAAAGTGCTACAGAGGCGATAGGTCCAAACAAAATTGTGAAATGTGAAAAAAATTCAGGTAGTTGAATTGTCAGACTACATTGTTAGGATATCATTTAGAACCAGTTCAACTTTGACAACTGAATACTACAATGAAATCCCTAATACCAAAACATGGCATTAAGAGGTCTCTGAAGTGAAATGTAAGTGGTTGTGACTGACATGCATTAGCAAACCTCATAACAGAAAGTCACTTGTTTACAGTTTGTATTTCACTGAACACGAAGAGCAACCAAACTTCCTTTGGCACCCAGTGGAATGGAACCAAACATGGTCAGACATCTACGGTCATTCTTAAGAAGCCAGTAGATACTAGCATACTCTGAGCATCAACACATGGTTCAACTGTTCACAAGCAACAGCTGTCCTAGGAGAATGACCTCAATGCATTCTACAGTTTTCCACAACACTTACTTCTTAACTTGGAGCCAGATTAAACAAAAATGGTTGGCCGACACATGCTGTGACTATCTGTCAAGCAGCCAGGTCTGCATTTACACACATCACATTTGAGAGCTACATGTGAATCATTCACCTCTTCACTTGAGGAACGACCATTTAGTTCACATCAACACAATTTAAAAGGCTCCTCCTTTTAGAGTTGGAGTTTGCTTGTTCTACTCATGCTCACACCACCACACACACACAGCTTGAAGATCAACCTCACTCTACACAGTAGCACGGACGGAAAAAAAAAAAAAACACCAAAAGTAAAACAAAACAAAATATAAAAAAAGCTGTGCGGAGTGAGAAAGGCCACCTCTGAGACTTCAGGAGAACTTGGTGTTCACATGCCACATTGCAAATGAGGAGATGCGTGACCTGGGAGACAGAAGGGTCACTCAAGAGCCATGCAGTGAGACAGTGAGCTGATCTTAACCCCCTCCCACCCCCCTAACCCCCTACCCCAACTGCAAGAGTACCTACAGGGTGGGCCACTTCAAACACATTCCACACGCAAAGCCTGATGGGAAGAATGCCACTGTGATCTGGTAAGTGCCTGAGGATCCCAAACAGAGCCGTTCACAAACACAAGCTAGTGGCCCCAATCCAAAATATTTCATAATATTCTGGGACAATGAGCAATCCCCATTAAATCCTTTAATGGAAATGTAACAAGGCACTTTGCACTGACAATGGTCATTAATACATTGCCTTTTTTTTTTTTGCCTGGTTTATTATATCAGATGGAAAAACAACAGGAATTACTGCACAGAACCAAAAAGGATTTCACCAAATCTGGCTACGCTTTATTTTTATGAGCATGAATGCCGTCACACAGGTCCTCAAACATGTTCGTAACTGTCTCGTTAAGCAGCCGGTGGTGTTTGTAGCACATCTGCTTGCTGAATGAGGAGGACTTTAAAACATTTCCTTGTGGCTCCAAACAGGCTATGACTCAAGTGCATGTCATACACAAGGATCTATATCAGGAATCCAGCCATGTTTAAGCAAACTTAACTGTGAGATAGAAAAACAACCCTACAGGTTCTTAATTGACCTGCTCTTATCGGTAAAGAATGCCAAGTAAGGCACGGAACTCATGGCAAAATATTTCCTGAAAGTGCATAAACATATTTCAAACACGGGAGCAACTGGTGTGCCGTTTGCTACGTATGGAGAATGGCATGACTCCCTCTTAGTGTGGTTGTTATGCAGTCAAAGAAACAGGTTCATGTCATGGCACAGAAATCAGAGAAGTAAGCAGATATAACAATGCATCTTATTCTAATCCAGCAGGTGGACAAACGTTTACCACCCAATAGAAAGAGAAGGATTTGTTAGTTTTCTATTGCAGAATGTGAAATCATTCACTCTCATACATGCGGTGAGTTGTTTTGGTGAAATTCTCAGGCATAGTGAATCAGAATGAAACTTTAGATGTGCTGTGCTATTATGAAAGAAAGATAAACATTGCTAAATGACAGATCCTGCTTTGTCACTATGCACAATTATTTCTGCAACTGGCTAAGAACACTAGCTTACACTACATTCTACAGCTCAGTGGCAAAATTGTCAGATATTCATCTGTAAACAAGGAAGTGTGTGAGTTCAAGCTTGTGTGATCATTAGATGAAAACAACTTCCTTCTACTCCACTCATGTTCCGGTTTCCCAATAATGACACACCTTACAAACTCCATGTGCCTTTATTGGTGCACTTCATTTTATCAACAACCTACTGGTTACTGAGTTTCTCATAGCCAATACTGCAAGTGTATGGCCTGACATTTAAAGCATAAAATTGGCAAATATATATAACAAAATATTGTCACAAGGGTTTCATTTGAGTCTGAAATTCCTGCAGCATAACATATATTATTATTATTATTATTATTATTATTATTATTATTCATTTTCATTTTAATTTGAAATCAATGTTCAATTAGGCCTGTTGTCTTACCACACCTAAATTCAGTCAGAATCCAGAGCAACTGCCTACTACTACATTGTTACATTTTACTACAGTGGACTACAATATATCTTAATTTCAGCGTCCCAAATCTAGAAATAAACCAAGTGCTCATGACTGACTCAAGATTTTCGTTACTGAATGTAAATAAATGCATTCGTATTTAATTTTATTATTGGAGAAGATTGCATACTCTAACATGACGAGTCTAGCGGTGCATTTGTAATGGGGCAAAGACAATAGGGTAACGTACAATAGTGTATTTGATGTACCTCAATGTTTGATTTGCAACACGTAACAGACTCTTGATATTCTAGTTTTCTGACAGAAATCGCGATGTACCCTTACTTTGCCTATTCTAAAGCTGGTCTAGATCACTGTTCCAGTCATATCGTCTGCCACGCATGGTCATGACTTGGAATACAATCAGCTTATAATTTCCAACAATTTCTCTAAACGCCACGCTTTGGTTTCAGATCGGGTTTATGAAGCCGACCACAAGAAAAGACAGGGCACCAGTAAGGCATTGGTAGTATGTAGGCTAATCCACCACTTATGGGATCTTGGAATCTTCTTAACGTTGGCTAAATTTGTTTACGTTTCCAATACAACGTGAGGAGTGTTGCAAAAGTCGCCGCAGGAAGAGGCCTAGGCGTGCGAGCAAATCCTGCGACTTCCAGTTTAGATCCGCCGCCACAGACCACCCGAGTCCGGTGACGAGAGCTAATCTGGCTGCAGGCTCACGTACAGTACCAGGCCTCCGTAATGTTTTTAAGAGGGGGGCGGGGGACTTATCTGCAACTTCACAAAAAAACATATCTGAAAAGTCGAGGGGTGGGGAGCAAGCTCCTTATTGATTATTTCCCTTCTGTATGCCTTCTCTGCATGCTTTTTGTAATGCTTTACCACGAGACCAAAAGGGCAAGCGTTGGAAAAAAATAATAAAAGGCAGCTCAGACATGTCAATGGTAGTAGGTTAATACTCGTTACTGATAAGCAAATAATTAAATAGCCTACACATTTTCCAGAAGCAATAAATAAGATGAGCTATAGCCTGTCATATGCTACAGGTAACCTGTTCACATGATTGAATAGTCCATTGCAATGTAATTAATATGGGGTAGGCAACAATTAATGAAAGTTATTAACAGGCATACTTACTCTCTCCATGTATTGACCCACAGTGGCTCAAGACGTAGACAAAAGTTACCAAAATTACTGCTGACATTTCTAGACGCATCGTGACTGTAAAACTGCTTTTCTGAGCTCAAAATCTGTGCAGGGTAGGCTAGTTAGCCTAATATAATGATCAGCGTCTCAGTTGAAAAAGATATCAAAAAGATGAAAGTGAAAAATATATGTATCACTTAAAAAAAATTCAAAACGGCTATTCAAAACTTTACAAAGTCCCCCGAAGGACCAGGGGTCCAACGTGGTTGAATGTAAATCCAAAACGTCTAGTTGTCCAACTTTGTTCTGCGCCGCAAAATGAATTGAACATTAGCCTAAATGACGTGATCTTGGGTTCTGACCAAAAATATGCAAACGAAAATCTTCATTGTAAATAATCATTGGTCATATTCCACATCGGCTTAAGTTTCCGAAGTCCCTCGTTTCGAAGAGAAATCCCACACCGCTAGTAATGAGGTACCCGAAGGGGTACTATTTGGGAGCTGCTCATACCATGAATGATGAGGTACCAGTTAGAAAATTCCAGTTGAAATAAAAGTGGACAGTTAGAATGCGAGCTACTATCTTCACGTCCAATGGCGCAATGTGACGACCTAATTGATCAGCCACATATCATTATGTCCTGGTTCCACAACAACGCTGTCCTGCTGGACACAGATATTGACCCAAGACTCAGAAGGGTTGGCCGAGCTGGCTTTAATCCACAGGTCGCTGGTGTTTCATGCACTGCCAAGTCTTCCCCCTCTCCGTTCTATCACCAGAAGTTCGCCCTTGAAGAAATGCGAATGGGAAAATGAATACATTCCAATATCCCCTTTAGAGCACGCGTACAGGAAAACCGCGACGAGTTTCCCTACAATATGAATCGACGTTCATATAAATCCGCAAAAAAGCAGTCTGCTCCGGCGTGATAGACGAAAACAACTATCAAAACGTCATTTAGCCTTGGCTAGACAAACTGCACCCCTCGAAAAAGGGTAGCCTCCACGGAGAAGCAGCAGCTTCCACCACAATGCTTTCAAGTGTTAAAACTCCACGCTGTAGCCCCTGATTCCTCGGATCAGCAAATAGCCCCAGCTAATCTGAAACAAACGAGGCTTTTGGTTTGACGATCAACACACGTTCAATGTCGTCTGCAGGATTCAGGATGGCTAAGTAAACAAACTTATTGGCGTGAGGATAGCCGAAAAGAAGAGAAAACTTCGCTCGACCCGTCAGAGGTTCCTCTCTCTCAGGTTCCCCCTCTCTGTCTCTCCCCTCAGTAAACAAGTAGCCTACTGCCAGTCAGCTGGAATAGATACGTGGGATGGTGGAAAATATGGAGCGGATTCTCCTAGGAGACAGTTCAAAACACGGATTGGAGTGGTCTGGATATAAAAATCCATATGAGTATTCTGTGTGCTCGACTGGCAAAAATGTTCATTGATAGGCTTATGCAGGTCAACTAGTGAGTTTCTCGATTTTTGGTTAGCCTAAATGCATAATTTCCTCTCATTTACTATTTCAATATTTACAATTTAAAAAAAAAAATGCAGATCTGTGTAGTTTTTAAAGTAAAGTAGGGCCTAATTATTTTAGCCTACTATTTTTCCATTCAGCAGAGAAGGGCAGATTCAAGGCAAATATTTGCTGTTGTGATCCTGAACAGGACATGATATTTACATTTATATTTAGGCTAGCCTAAAGTAGACCTATGGCCAAAGAGCAAATAATGTTTTGCAGAGCAAGGTATGATTATTTCTCCAGTAGCCTATTCACATACAAGTTTCAAGGTTCTAATGATTGTCTTAGAACAAGACTACTTTCATTCAGTGATGCTGTCAATATATTCCACTCCTCTGTCCTCTTTAACACAACATTTTTCATCAGCTTGAGACACAAAATGCCCTTTATTTTTATAGTGCTATTGATTTGTGTTATAGGGCTAGCATTTCTGAAATATACAATTGTTAAAATGTAGGCCTATATCGACACATTTAATGTCTACCCATTGCGATGAAGCATAATAACAAAACAGAAAATGAGACAAAGAACACCAAGCACCACCTGAATGCATAGTGTGAAAAAAATGTGTGAAAAGAGAAAAGAGTCAGGGAATTTCTCAGACTTCAGATAGACGTACTGCAGATGTACAGTTCATCTTATGCACAATAGATGGCACTGTATAGGCCGACAATTGCATGTGCCGTATTCTGCATCATGCCATATTGGCATAAGGCTGAAACACATTGCTGAAACATTTGACAAAAGCTGAGCTGAGACTGATGGTTGCAGGTAATTCTGTAATTCATAGGTGTTATGCTCCCATTAAGAAGAGAATGCATCTGCAATCAGATAAATCTTGAGTCAAGTAATTGACCCCACTTCTGTACTGGACAGGCTGAAAGTGATTCCCCCACAAATCAAATAATCAATCAATCAGGAAGTGCTAGTTGAGTGGATTTGCCATCTAGGCGGCATTTGATTTAATAAAGGTCATGCAATAAATTAGTCTCTCCTGCTGTGAACTATCTTCCATTTTTAATCATTATTTCTCTTTGTTTATTTGAACAGGAGTTCTGATCCACTCTCTGTTGTTGAGGAAGGATCTGAAATTAGGTAGCAAGAGGAACAGGAAGCTCTCTTTTATGTCACAATTAATTGCGCCTCAGGGTCTGAGGCCCATCAACTAAAATACACTTGCAGACAAAACGTTCTGAGATTATCCTCCTTAAACTGCTCCTGAGGTTGGGAACACACCCTTAAGCACTTCATGTTCTCATTGATGCTGTAGTGCCTGTGCCATCAACGGGGGAGGGGGGGAGTAATTGTCAGTGCACAATAGATTCTCACGTCTTGTAGGTTTAGACTTGTAAGCACAGTCCATTTTTCTGCACGTCTAGTGTGCATAAATATCATCGGCATAGTTCCATTGTAATGTTATAAACATCTTTGATAAACCCTGCTAACCGGGAAGCAAATGTGGAAGCTGATTTCCCATATATGCTCGTCGGTAGAGTACAGAAGGCATTTGATGGCAGACGTTCAGGGTAAAACAGAAAGCCAGCAGGCATGTCAGACATGACAGGCACAGTGCCCAGTGTGTTCACCCGCTATAGGCTGTTGACTTGTTGTCGTGTTCCAGCACTCAGCACCATCCGTTATAGATGTTGGCATCAGGTGTGCTGCATCCTGTGCGTCAAACAAATAGGAACAGGCAGGATATTCACTATTTCCATGTTCAGCTTGGAGGGGAAAAGCAAAGAATTTCATCTTAGACAATTGTGAGATGAGGAAGTAAGAAAGTTATTTTGCTGCCATGCATGACAAGTAATTATATTCATAGTTTTGTCTTGAATGATCATTGCCAATATAACGATTTGGGCACATTTCATAATTGCAGACTACTCCTCACAGACTCATCATAACTAAATATTGCCAAATTCAAATAGCCAGTTGAGTATAGCCTATCACCTGTCAATATATTTAGTAACTGTAGGCTATATGGCAACAGTAAAGAACAGCCCAAATAAGCCAATGGAAGCAAAACTGAGTCAGACGCGATGGCATTAAATCTCTTCCGTCATGATAAGTAGAATACTCTGCCGCAACAGTTTGTTTGTTGGACTGCAAATCCGCTGTTCCGTTTAGCTGGTAGTTGTGACTCAAGGTTACCAGGGAAAAGCTGTGGCCAAATGAAACATTAATCTGCGCATGGTGTGATGACCAACGTTATTAAGCCAATGAGAGGATCTCTAAACCCCCCTCCAGAGAACATCTTGGCTGATACCAAGCAGTGATTATTCACTCTATGATGCAAATGGTCATCCTATAACACTGCCTGGCAGCCAACACACCTGTAATTCATAAAATATCTATCCTAATCAGTGAGACAGCTCCACCTGTGGACCCAGTGACCCACTAATGTTACCAGACAGGTCCCAATCTGCCCTCTTGTGGAAGGAAGAGGATTTGCAATAACAAGATGTGCCCCAAAGAGAATTTACAAATAGGCTATCTATGTTTTAATTATGTGCTGTATACCTTGTGGTCTCTAAATGACAACAGACTTTTCAGTGGATGTTTTAATTGAAATAAACTTGAGGACACTCAGGCTATACTGTTATCACCACCACGTAGAACACCACATATTCTTTTACTCCTACTCTAAGCCTGAGGTAAACAAACACCACCATGTGTGAACGTGATACTACGTTAACCCTCTATCAGAGAAAACAGACCAACTTCGGCTGTGGTCTCTCGGACACCGCCCTTTCCCATCTCCCACAGAAGGACACTTGACCCCACGCCTTATATTTTCAAGGGCTCTCGCCTTTTTTTTGCGTTCCCATGTGAAAGACACAGCAGAGTTTATCAGCGGCTTGATTGCACTCTCGGGTCTGTTTTCCTCCTGTTCTCACTGTTCTCACAGCGATGCTGGACCCAGTCAGCCTGGGTGGGGGTGGGGATGGGGTGGGGGTAATGGTGGGGGGATTAGCTTTATCAATGATTGGAGTGTAGTGCTGCTGGCTGTTCAATCCCCTTCCACAGAGGATGTGTCAGCGTCATCCGGTGTTTGTTGAGAGGAGTCGAGGTCGGGTCAAAGTCATCTGGGCAGGAACACCACAAGCTTGGAATCAGTACACATGTTTGCAGGAAACACAATTTCAATATCCGTCAAACTTTGTCTGTGAGAATGTGACTATCTTAAATAATTACTTTTATTACTGAGCAAAGTTGGTTATATCATGCATTCACAATACACAACTGAAGCCCAGCAAAACAACTGATACCATTCTCTTACCGAGGTCTCTTTAAATAGCAGTCTGAACCAAATGAGAAAGTAGAGGAGTTGGTAGATTCCGGCCTGGTAGTTCTCTGTGGCATGTGCTGCTTGTGGCTTCATCCCCTGTTACTGAGGCAACAGCAGAGAGAAATGGCAATTTTATGGGCAGACCTTTTAGCCAAGTAAATCCAACATAACAAAACCCCAATGTTTGTGTTTTTCAGAGACAAAATGACTCCCCAGAGAAATCCGGTAAACAAATCAGCCAAAGCATTAAATGAATCTCCCTTTCCTCTTGCTGCTCTTGTGTATTGTATGAGCTCTGATCAAAAACGGAAGAGAGCAAGCAATTAGTTTCAATGTCCTCCTTTTAATAATGAGCAGCAGATATCACCACCAAATCTTGTACATCTAAAATGCATGGAGGCCATAAGTCAGTAGTAATAAACAAGTAAGTTAGCACTGATTCCTTTACTCTACATCAGAGATTCCCACACTGTGGCATGTGCAGCACCGGTAGTACACAAGCTGCTTCTTGGGGGTACGCGAGGTGAAAAGCCTGGCCTACAAATTTGATCTGTTTGTAGGTTGCACACACACACACACACAATACACTACCTCTCACACCAAGCTCAAGTTTCTTGAGAACTATACTAGTCATGTGGTTGCCCTGCAGCATCGCTCAAAAAGTTACCCATGTGTCATCTAAAGCATCACAATGAAAAATTCATTGGCTCAGTGAAACATCAATATCTTGGCATCAATATAGCACCATTTATAATCAGTCAGCGTTGCACAGTGCAATATCAATCAATGGGCATACATGTCGGAGACTTGTCTTCACTTGACAACTTAAGTTGTGACTTTTTGAAAGCATCTCTGATCCATTAAGGCTATGAGATGTAACAGGCACATCTGATATATTGACTGTTTGCAGGTTTATTGAATGTCTCGTGTTGATCTCAAACACTGTCCACTTAACAGAGTCAGTGTAGTGATGAAGCAATAGATTAAATAGACAGATATGGAAGGTCTGCAAAGTGATTTCAAGCTCCCTTTAAGAGTATTTGTAAAAAATATTTTCAGAATATAAACATGCCGTATTTTATTTTGAGAAACGCAGTTTCATTCCACTGTATGTGTTTTTTTTCTTCTCCAATATGGCTGGCATGACAAAGACATTTAAACTCACGTAGCAAAATGTGAGTAGAACAAAGGCCATCTCTTAGGCTATGGACACTGACCTTTACTGTGTAGCGCCGTTTTTACAGAAAGCCTGACATTTTCACACCAGGCTGTACAGGAAGCACTGCTCCTCGCCTCTGGCTGAACCCACTGGCCTGATCCCATCCGGGAACTCCTCACAGCTGCCAGTGGTTGGAGGTCTTGTTGCTACTGCAAAAAGTTAGAGGTCCTCCAGTTACAGCCTTTCACCTTATATATAATATCAATCCATTGCTTGAACAGACACTATTCAATGTCCCAATCTAGGTTTGGTCAGTTACACCAGCTATTCAGAGTAAACATTTTGACATTATTCAGCATAGATGAGTACTGTGGTAGAATTTAGATGTAGATTATGCATGTAAAAACTTACATGCATAATTAATAAATACCTTTCGAAGGGAGGGTAATCTTAACAAACAAATCGATTGCCGATTGCTTTTTAAATATGGATATTTTAAATCATTGCCTTCCTTTTCTATCTCGAGTGGAATCGAGTTTGAATCACTCTTGATCACTCTATTTAGTAATTTCTCTTTTTATTTCCAGCAGATGACCTATGTAAAGAGTGAGTTTTCTGTCCTGAAAAATTGGTTGCACCTAATTATAATCAGCTATGATCAAATAAGTAGCACCTCTACATTATTTGTGATAATTTGTCATCCGGAACTTATATAATGGGGTTTGAGTACTTAGCAAATATTTCAGTTTTTAATTAATGTTCCCAATTACAAACGTGTTTGAGTGTCTTTTTAAAATGTGGACATCTTGATGAATTTCAAGGGTGTTGAATACTTTTGCAACCCAGAGCAACAATGTATAGCCTTTGGAGTTTTGAATCCCTGTAGCTCTGCATTGCTCCCAGGAGTAGTTGGGCTCACCAACTCAGATATATGGAAAGAGCAGGCCACTGGATCCTTACACAGAGGATGGAGTCCTCCTCAAAAGCAGCCTCAAAAATCCCTCCCCTCTTTCAAAAAACATTCAATAAATCTTCATATTTTCCATATCTGTAAATAGATTTCACTGTTGACACTGCTGTTGTGTGGTGGGAAAAACGCGCAGTGAGGGTGGCAGAACTGAGCCGTAGAATGGGACAGTGAACGCAGACCTTACGACAAGGAACACAGAACAGGGATTTCTCCACAGATGATGGAATATAAAGAAAAATCTTACGTTTCACTTTGCATATTTGCCTGCTAGGTTTTGAGAAGTGTTTTGAGTCTTTCTTGTCTCACAACAAAAAACAGGAAACTCAAAGCAATCCATTGGTAGGCTACCGATAGGCCCAAATCATTAAACATGTAATCTAATCACCACATAGAATTGTTTTTGTGAAAATGAAATTAAAAAAGCGTTATTATTAAAACATTTGTTTTTATGCAATACTGTCAATAGGCTAAATGTTTACAAGATAAACAAAATGATGAAGGGAAAAAAGATCCCTGCTGTGTGCATAACCTGTGTATCTGCCTGTAATATTCCTTCCATTAACTGCTTTTTCATAATTACTAAATTAAGAATTGGAGGCATTGCACAGTGCTTGAGCTGCAGTTTCTCGCAGCGCAAGACTAAACCCCTGAACCCCTAGCCATGATGGCAGCAAGCCAAACACTTTGAACAGAGAACTGAGAAATGAAAAAAAGACCACTATTCAGAGACTGTTTGCATAAGACAGGAAATGTAATGATAGTTTCACGGAGTCTCTGAAATCCCCTTTCCCTTTCAAACTTTAGCCCATCAACATCAACAGTAATCATTATGAACTCATCCTCCATCTCCCTAAATCCCCACACTCAAGAGAGCCTTCCAAGTCCCTGCTGTTGCCCTGGACAGAAAACACAACAGAAAAACAAAAACTCAGGGTGTGGGAAAGCCACTGCCCTCAGACAAGGACTGAAGTTTACTCAAGTGTGATGATACTGTCAAGAAACGTATCTATCAAAACAATCACGACATACTGTACACCCTACAAACAGACACAGACACACATATACACACATACACACACACACACACACACACACACACACACACACACGACTCTCAGGACAGATTCAAAGTTATTTTATTAAAATAAAACACTTCATATAGTTTATTCTACATGGAGAGTGGACGTTTTTTTTGCCTTTGACAAAATTCCTCAGAAACTGTATGGGATATGGGCTATGATCAGGAAGAAACTGAATGACAGTGACTACACGCAAGGAAGAAACGTATTTTCTAGGGAAAAGGTGTTAGACATGATTGATTCTTTCATTACACAGATCTGTATAACGAATCTCTGCATGAGGAATTCAGCTTGACAAACAATCCATCAAAAACTCCCAAAACGACATTATGTTCATAGGTAGGCGAGGATTAAAAGTGATCCTGGCATGTCAAAGAACTAGGGGGAAGCTTCAGGTAGGTTTGTTTTAGTCTGAGTCTGTTTTTCTATTACTACAACCCCCCCTTTGGTCTTTGACATACCTGGCTGGAAGAAACACATGACATACCTCCAAATTACAGCAACTCATCCAACTAAACTTTTGAGCAACAAGCTTGGACAGGCCAGACAGCCCAAAATAGTCGGTTTGTTTTGAGACCATTTAAGACAGAACATTCACTTGGAAATACAGAAGAGACCACCCCCATCCCCTTCCCTCTCTCTGGTAAGTCTAGTCATATTAGGTCACTATTACACTTATGGGTGACATCTGCAGCCTAACACACTGTTAGTTCCTTTGCTTTTTTTCTATTCCTTTAACACTTCAGAGGTTCCTACGGAACATGCAGGAATGCCAGTTATCCACCAGGGGGCACTATGAATAAGATGTGGTTAAACATCATTGGGGGACAGCAATGCACAACCAAAGGAGCAGCCTTGGATGCCAAGACAGGAAAATCCCGCATGTAAAATGCACTCCAACATACTGACACACTCAACCAAACATCCATGCATGATAGGGCTGTGAACAAAACAACAAACAACATCGAACAACAACAAACAGATGACTGGAACACCACACCCCATGACTGCGTCAATGACACAAACCGGACAAGTTATGTATGGATGCCAAGGGTTCGCTCAGAACTGAAAACGAGAAGGCCGCGAGGGACAGATGTGGAAACCAGATCGGAGTCGTCCTGTGCGCCACGCTCGGCATCCGCAGCACGTGTGCGTGTAATGGAGAGGAAAAGCGACGACGTGTTGTGATGACAGTGCAGTTCAGTCCAACTGGTGCGCAGAGCTGTGCAGCACAGCAGCAGACTGCTAGCGGGCAGCCCCTGTGTGACGATTAAGGCTCTCTAACCGACCATGTTCATGTCCTCTCAGATCCAGGCGACAGCCTCGTCTGCTTCACCTCTCCTCTGTTGAAATAAATACAATGACAGCCTCTTCTCTCTCTTTTTTTTTCTTCTAGCTGTGCACGTGTGCACGTCCACACATGCTTTGTGTGTAAACGGGGGGAAAAAAAACACATTTCCGAAACTAACTCTAGCGAAGTGCCGTCGGGGGCGGAGGCGGGTCATCATTTGAGCTTGGGGAAGATCCGGATGAAGAGGATCATGCTGATGAAGGTGAAGGACACGAGGATGAGCATGAGCCACAGGAACCAGTTGACCGACTTCTTGGCGTGCTGCTCCAGCCGGTCTGACTCAGTCTTCAGCTTCTCAAAGTTGACGTCCGCCTGCCGCATAGAGTGGCTGAGGGTCTGGAAGACACAGAGAGAGCCAATGGTCACTGCTGTGATCCGTTCACAATTTTAGGCCATGCTTACGGCACAGGACTGAGCTTTCATAATGCACTTTAGTATATAAAAAGCTCAAAGAATACAATGGATGATTAACAAATGGAAAATCAAATATAACTAGAAAACGTAATTTCGAGGAAATTACCAGTGCATGCAAAAGCAAGACATAAGATAAAATGTGAAACAAACTTAAATTTACAAACCGAACCAATACGTGATTGGACTTTTACTCTCTGAAGCTTGACTTTTCCACCTCTGAGTGTGAGTGCGTGTGAGTGTGCGTGCGTGCGTGTGTGTGTGTGTGTGTGTGTGAGTGGATGCAAGTGGATGTAAGGAGCATGGCTTTCTATGATGCAGTGAAATGGGGGAGTTAGGTTAAGGTGAGAATGTTGTGGAGTGCATGGAGAAGTGTGGTATATGAAGTGCTGCAGTCAGGTGTGTGTGTGTGTATGAGTGAATGGGTAGACAGAGAGAGCTGATAATGCAGGTTCAATTTAACTGGCTGTCAATTAAACTTGATAGGGCCTTGAGCAGGTGGCTCTTGACACAGGTGCAAATCAGCTTAATCAGCAGTGCAGTGCGATAGACCTCTGAAGTTCGCCTACAAAAAAGCTTGCCATATATGGGCAGTTGGCTTCAATTAACTCCCGGATCTCCTTATATGGGCAAGGATAGCTGCTTCAGAGGTCTATGAAAAGTCAATGGGGAAACATATTTTGTTAATATCTCAAAAAGTATCAAGTTTACAGAACTGAAATATACATAGACTTAGTCTTATTTTCAAGACCTACGTAACAAAGTTTGAACCAAGTTTCTACGTTAAACGGTTGAAGCGAAATAGGACCTGGTTAGGAGAATAAGAAGAAGAAGAAGAAGAAGAAGAAGAAGATGCCCAGGAAGAACAGAACAGTGCATTTGCATGCACTGTAACAAGTGTTCAAGGTGGGGAAGGCGGGTGTTAACGATGACGTCGAGCATATGCACGTTGTAGTCTCTATAGCTGTTAGAGATGCTCCGATCAGCCTTTTTGGGGCCGATCACCGATTACCGATCACCAAAATCATGATCGGCCGATTGCCGATCACTGCCGATCACAGAATGGCAGGGGAATGAGAGTCTTTTAACAATAGTCTAGCAGAGTTTGCATCATTTGTAGAAATTAAACTAACTATGAATTAATGTAAGTGGCATAGAAGACAGTAGGCCTAAAGGCTAGTCAAGATGTTGGAAGAACAACCATTTATCGATTTGTATTTAGAAAATGAAATAACTTTGGCCATCTTTTCCAAATATATAGCGAGACATAAAATGATTTCATACAAGGAGGGGGTCAGGCAGACCAACACACAGATAACCTAAATGGGATGAGACCAAATTACATTGCCTAGGCTACTTGAAAAGTATAGCCTCTAAATACTGACTACATTAAATGAAAAACGTGTTACATCAAAACCTAATGCCACAAAGTGCAAAACTATGGCTTTTTCTCTGTTCCAAATCCCAATAAAAGAAACAATTTAAGCTACTGTAAGCAATAAATTGCAAGCCTTTTTTCTTTTGGAATCCCCCATGACTGAAACATGCCGTTAAATGCCACCAGTTTGAGTCAATAAAGTGCACTGTTAAGCTAGCAGGGACATTGGACAGGCGTCTGCGCTTGGGAAGCTATTAGGCTACTCTATTCTTCAACTTGTCAATGTAGGCTACACTGTTTGGTAACACGGGGAGATACACATTAGTATTTCATGCCTGCGGAGTCATATCGTGGATCAAGGCAGGTTAGGGCCGACTTACATTGCACGATATTGCCATGTTTTCACAGTCGGCGAATAAATACCCCAAGTCGGGACAGAAATCATGGCGCGGCGCGCTCCCGTAAACTCGTTTAATGTAAGGTGTCCATTAGCGGTTGTAAGCCAGTCGGAGTCTTTTTCTAGTTTTGCCGTTACGACAATATCAAACATGTCTGATATCATCGCATGTCTGCATGGTCTGTGACTAGTTTGTGACTTAAAACTCTATGACTTGTCTTGTTTTAGATGTGAGAGTCTGACTGTCTTTCAAAAATATTTTAGGCTACAAATATTTGCAAAATCGTAACTGCTGTGTTTAGGGCTTTATACTCCACAACGAGGTTGTTCGTGGAGGCAAATTAATTCTGAACGTGATGTCTTTCCATCTCTTATTATCCCTATGGTTAGTAGGCCTACAGTCGGCTGATTGAAGGGTGGGGAAGTTGACAGGTTTAGTTTCTCATACCAGACATATTCAGTTGTCCGTCAGTGGTGTTAAAACTTCGTTGGTGGCTTCCAACTTGAGGGATTTCAGCACGACATACATTGCAAATGGTATTTTACACTGAACCTTTAGCCTACTCATGTTTGTCACTGCAAGCTCCTATGTACTCTAGGCTACTGTTGTGTGCCTGTGCGCCGCGCCTGGAGGTGGAAAAGACACGCAAGTAATTTAGGTCACATGATCGGCTTTTTTGATCGGCGCTTTTGGGCTTCACCGATCAAGCCATTTTTAGCCAATATCGGCCGATCATGATCGGCGGCCGATCGATCGGAGCATCACTAATAGCTGTCACAACCAAACATTAGCGATTGGGTAAAATCAGGCCCAATCGTTTCAAATTCAACAGTGTTCACGCCTCCAGCCTGAAATCGATTCTGAATGGAGTAGGTCCAGACCCTCTGTACGATAGTACGAGGTATGACCAGGTATGACCAGGCTAACACCAGATATCTCCTTTTGTCTTCTTCAATATGATTGTTGTTGCATTTCATTTGTGTTAGATTAACAGTAATGAATCCTACTAAATGATATATACTTCGCATTCAAGGTAGCGCACCTTTGTCTATTTAAGTTCAATGACAACTCTTGTATAGGAACAATTCATTTTCCTCATCAACTGCGATATCCTACATCTGCTTAGCAACCAGTAAGCATCAGTTCAAACCTGCAGCACTACTGCCACCTTGTGGCCCAATTTAATAGCCTCACTGCCTAAAGATATGAGGTCAAGAAACTACATCAGCATGACTTTGCTACAGCAGTTGATTTAATAAGCTACGCAATTCTTATCTTAACAGATAATTTTTATGACACTTCAGTGAAATAGCCATTTAGAACATACTTTTATGAACACTGCCACCTAAAACTAAGTGATCTTAAAATGATATGCATTATCTAATATTATACAGGAATCTTATGTTATGGTGGTTACCTCATCCCGCACACTATGAAAGACTGCCTTGTGTGAATTGACTCTTACCTCAAAAAAACATCTCACTGTCTTTTAATAATGGTCTACACCTTACACAACTAGACAGCTTTCTGTAAGCTAAAAAGAAAACCAGCACAATGTATTTGTTTCGTAGTGCTCACCTGATTGTCTTGCTTGATTATGTTCTGCTGTGCCAGTGTGTTGTTCTTCAGGTTGCGGGCCAGATTAAGCATGTCTTCGGCCAGTTTCTCCTGCAGGTTGTTGTGGTGCTGGAGGATAGCGTCCAGCTCGGTGGCAGACTGTCTCTCATCCAAAGGCACTGTTCTAAGGGAAGGAGAGGGCTGCCTCAGAGGTCAAACAAATCTGCTGACACCCCCATCACAGGGGCAGCACAGCAAAAACGACCAACCAAACAAACAAACAAAAACACAGACGACCTCCCAAAGGTGCTACTCAATGTCAATGACTACGCCAAGGCACCAGGATATTACTAAGGTCATTCAGTTAAAAGGCAGTGCACCAAAGACTGGGACACTATAAGAAGACATTACATGGTAACTCCCTAAGCTGAGCCCATTTTTAAACATGCCCATAATAATGCTGAACTACGAGTTCTTGATGCAAAGAAAGGCAAAGGGAAAGAGAAAAAACATACAAATGCCCTACATGCACAACAATATGGCAGCTAATAGTTTGTCTTTATAACAATTCAGCTCAGAAAACATGAGACATTTACCTTCTCTGTCGCAGCTCTGACTCGGGTGAATCTGTGCAGAACATAAAGAGTTTGTTACAATTAATATTTTGCCCAATAAACGATATACGTTTACAATGGAAATGAGAAAATGAAAGATGCTTACCTGTGACCGAGGACCCCTGTGGGTAAACAAAGAAAAAAGAATGTAAAGTTCATAATAGGAAAGCAAAGACATCAGCAATCTAAAAAATCACAATCTGAAAGGAAAGTCCATCTAGCGAAATCTCTACATTCTTTCTATTGACTTTGCAACATTGACAAGGGCTATGTTTGTTGAACCCAATTCTGTCCCAAGTCCCGTGTAGAGTTAGAGGTGTGGTAGCACAGGACAGGAGATAGAATGAGAGTAACTACAGAGGAATGTCGTGGTTACTTCACCACAATCTAATATACTGTACTTTCGGTTCCGTGCACACGTGAAGATCCCAGCAGGGTCTACCGCAACAACGCCTTCATTTCAGGTGCAGCTCACCTTCCCCATGAGCTCACTGCGCATTTCTCCAGCACATCGGGCCTTGGTCTGCATGTGAACCGTCTTGCTAGCAGGCATTCTCTCATTGGCGATAGTAGGGGTCCTTCCTGGGGCCAGGAACTGGTTAGCCAGAGCCTTTTCGGCAGAGGAGGTCTGACACACAAAAAAGCAGCACATCCACTTTGTCAAGGAAAGGTCACACACTTGTGTTTTGTGTCAATAATGTGACTGTTAATTTGAGTGCTGTACACTGTTCAAAATGATCTTGTGACTTGGAGTTTACAGTGCTGTTAATGCCACATGAAGTTATATACTTCTGCTATACTTATACTTTGGTGGCCATGAAACCAGCCTACAAGACAGAACAATTAAGAAGCTTCTCAATATTTAGAAGCATTTTCTGAGAATTCCTTACATTTCAATGGTGTACATGTTTTATAAAGCTTGTATAACTAACCAGTTTTTCAGCTTCCAACAGCCCCTTTAGAAAATCCACTTTTCGAGTGTAATCTGTTATAACCTCTGGAGTTGGTTTGCTGAAAGGTGTAAAAATTGGTTCATATTGTTGCAGTCAGTACACTTCTACACAGTTTGTAAGGATGATTATTTAAGTAAAAAGCAACAAGACTAAAATGCACCTTGGACTTTTCCTCAACGCCACCAACATTTCCTCTAGCGCACCAACATACTGAAAGGGAATAGATTGCATCATTCTGAAAACATGACTGCAGCAATGTTTGTCCCAATTTACAGACGTAGCCCATGCAAGCCTCTTAGCAGCATTGGGACACTGTAAAACGCTTACGTGATTAAAATGAAAAAGCTTTATACAGTTTAATGTGAAGACACAACAGCACGGGTTCTGGGAGCGTGATCCAGGCTACTGTTCAACATTTCAAAACCTATCACCTGGCGAACAACGTGTTACCCACTACTTCAAAAAAATGAAAACCACAAGTCTATTCAGAACTTATGGATGTTTTTCAAATCGTGAACGTTACAACCATTCCTCGTTAATATTGGTTAGCTTGTTAGTCTGGAGAAATCTCTAACGTTATTCATCGCTTATGTTAGGTATTGTCAATCCAATCAAATGTGATTTCAAGGGAATGTAACTTCAACATGCTGAAAAGAAACACTCTAAAGTAACGTTACATCTATCATCACATTGTTTCAGGGGGGTTGATTGCAGTAGCTTCTAGCGTTACCCTCACAGATGGGAGAGAAATGCTAAAGGTTTTCATGTAAATGTAAGGGTAGACATATTTGTTGCGTTGCGTATGTCAATAACACCACATTCCTAAAATCTACGATGCGTCTTGAGGCATACAGAAGACTTGCTGTCGCTGTATACACAAAAGAAGCATCAGGAACACCAGCTTCACCCGGCTGTCAGATTCAGATGCTGACGACGTGGCTCAAGCTACGTTCCTAGTTAGCTGAGTTAGCATAGAGTAGCAGATGAGGTTAGCTATTGAATATAAAACCGTCATAGTATGACAACAAAGATAGGCACAAATAGATAGACTGCCTAATGATCTAGGATTACCTTCTCTAGCCTCCATTCCGTTTCCCCTCGTTTTTCTGAAGCGATTGATTCACACCGCGACAATAACCTAATAAAATTTATTTCAAGCCTAGACGCCGCCATGTTTGGACCTGCTGAGTGTCGCAAGGATTTTACGCAAGACGATTCGGAGGGGGTTGGTCCTTTTTCTGCCCACGGAGTCGAGTGCATCGTGTATTAATCCCATGCACAGTAAAAGAAAGATTAATCCCAGGTCTATGATTATTCCCGTTGGATTTTATGATTTAATAGACTTTTTTAAATTGACTTATCCTGGTTATATGGACATTCTTATTTGACTTCAGTATCTTCTACCATTTACACAATTTTGCGACGACTTGAGGCTATGAGGCACTGCACAAATAGGCTTGTTTCATGTTTACGCCTGAGGTCAAATAAATGTCAAATAGTCTATTACATTAGGCCTACATTGCAATACAAATTAACTTTATATCAAAGTGAATGTATAGGCCTTTTTATCAATACCAAATATAGCCAAAAGGACAGAAACGCTGAAATGTCAAGTTAGGACAGTGTTCATGCAGGGAAATGCCCAAAGAGTAAAATATGCTGGGAAAATGCAGCATAAGCCCAAAACGCTCTGTGTAGCCTACACTCTAAACCCTCTTTTTCCCCCCAATTAACCCTCTATGGGACTTATTAAGAATATCAATGGAAAACAATTCAAACACCTTCAATTGACCTTTGACCTTTATTTTGGGGTACCGTCATTTATAAATGACTATGTCCCATTTAGGTATATAATTTTTCACGATTTGTCAATGTAAAAAACAATTCATTAACGATAAATTGATTAATTATTCATGGACATATTTATGAACAATGAATTTTGAGTATATACCACGTTGATTCAAGTCATAAAACGTCTCTTCACTGTGTGTTAGATGGGTCCCTTGTTGCTTTTCATATCGCTGGTGAAACTCAACCAGACATTTATTTTGTGGTGAAGCCCAGCCAGGTGAACATCACACTTACTGCACTTCACTCATATTTGGTCAGGGCAGTTGTCATTTTTGCGTCAGCCTTGGTTTTCAGTGCACTAAGGCCAATGGGCAGTACTATCCGTCCTGATCTATACATATGGGAGTGACTCCCTCTTCCCTTTTTGATGCCTGAAAGGCTCCATTCCATTCTCTAGCCTATACAGTTCAGAGGAATACATTTACATCATTCTGCACAGAGTAAAGGTTTGTCTACAGTACAATGTGTATAAGAGACACGCAGGAGAACACCTGCCTAAGTAATAGGCTGCCACCCTTTATATGGTGGATAGACCATCTTTCAGATAGGGACTAGGTAATGGCCATGGATCCCTGATCCCTGATCAGCGACAACCAAAAGCCTATCCCTGGTTGAAAATTCTCCTCACTGCCTTACTTTTCACTCTCATCCTACCCATCCTCACATCGTTCTCACTTTAGGTCATACCTGATGCTGTGTTCCACTCTTACAACTACATTGTCTTCATTGCTTATTTCACTGTCCTTACTGCCCACAGGAATTGGCATAGCTGTTCTTTTCAACTTGACATAAATCTTGGAAACACCCTAATAAACATGTGTGAATAGTCTGATGCTGCATCACAACAATAGAAAACTAGACTGAGTCATTATGGAAATTTCTAGGACTTTGTCAGTTATACATGACATGAACTTGTTAAAGGTCTTATAGTGAAGCCTGTCCTTTTGTTGTACATAAACTAACTCAGAATTTAGATGAACTAGTCTAATGGCGTTCATCTTTCAGTCAAAATTGTTGGTAGGTAGACCTGAGTTGAAAGATTAAAGATAGATGCAAAAAAACCCTTAGTTTAAAATATTTTGTGTATGCTGACAATTAATTACAAAGAGAGTCAATGTCAAATATAAAACATATTTTATTTGCTAAAATATATAAACATATTTTAGCAAATAGAGAATTAATAATTATTGCATTAATAAGACCATTTGAATGTTTCTGTGTTTTCTTTATGTAATGTAGTAGTGTACTGTAGTTATCAAATGTTACATATAGCCTATTGAATTTCATGACACTTCCTTTAATTCATTTGTGTTTTCTTTTCTTCGAGCACTTCCAAGACAAGGTAGCTTCCTTCCATACTTGCATGCGTAGATCACAATTCCCATGGCAGAAAACAAAAGTGCACCAGTGGAACCTATTATTGAAGTGGTGAGTCTGGAGACGGGCTCCACTGAAATAAAAAGACATTGAAAATTCTTTATTACCCTCAGATATTAACACACACAGAGAAAGAGAGAGAGAGAGTTTTCTACAGTGAAACGAGATAATCATCGTCCTTTGTAATGCTCTTCAATGAAGTCCTCAGAAAATATTTTAAAGTTTGTAATGGAAAATGTTACACACCTGCTTTCACAGCATTGGGGTCATCTCTGTAGTCAAAAGGCACTGAAGTTGAACCTGTAAAATTGCATTATTTTAATCTATTGCTGGCTACAGAGGAAATTTCAGAAATGCAACACAGATAGCACTTTTAAAATATCTATTATTTTGTATTTTCTTCCATTGTACTGTTTGTAGCCTACCACTAGGAAAACTGCTTTCACCCCTTTTATAACGGACCTAGTGACGGTGGATTTCTGCATGGGGCCAAGACAAATGATGAGAAGGTGCAGGAAGATCACCTCTAATCACTGCTGTTCATGGGGTGAGTGAGTGCCAACAAAATCCCAACATGCAGGACAATGTGGGAATGTTTGCCAAGGTTTAAACCTGGGCACGAGGTGACATTTTGGCACTCGATCTTTCCAACATGCCATTTCCTCTGCTGCTGGGAATATTGCCAAGTTTAAAATAAGTGAAACTTCCAGTAAACTCTTGTCTTAATGTGTTTTTTTTCCTGAAGCTATTGAAGTTCTGAAACATCTGTCCTCCTGTCCATTGTCTGTAAGCTGGACTAGACATTATTGGTGTTATTACTGCCCGTGTCCATTGTTCTTCCCGATAATTGACATTTTCACTTGTTGTGTAAACAATTTCAGGACACAACCGTATTAAAACAGGGCTATGTGTCAAAACTTCCAAAATATACAGAGTCGTGCCTGTAAAATAAAGCTGAAAGGGATAATGTTATCACACGTTGAGCTTCCTGATGTGACCCATCAGGATAGCACACCCTTAATGGGAAGTTGCAATATCAGTTTTGTCAAACAAGATTCCTCTTAAACTATTTTTTTTTAACCATTTTAACTAATTAATTAATCATTACATGTCAAATGTGAGCACAAAGAAAAAAAAACATTGCTTCATTGATACAGTTGAACAGTTTTGTTAGCATTGTAAGTACCTCCTAAAATCTGAGAGAGATTTAAAAACATGCTCCAATTCAGGCCACTCACTGACTCATGAAACATACATTTTGATGAATGTGTCATACCGAGATTTGAACATAGAACCTTTCTTATTCCGCCACACACACACACACACGCACACGCACAGACACACGCGCACGCACACACACACACACACCAACACACTCACATGCATTTAACAGGCCTGCAGTAAAAACGAAATAGACTTAAAGTATAGACTACCATATCTAAAGACTGATATTAATGTGCAGAAATAGAGAAATATACAGACTTACTCTCCCCAGGGGATGTTTCAGTTATTGCCTCCACTGATGTTGCAGCAGTGCTGGTCAAAGAGGCCATAGTAGGGGTGGTATACCAAGTAGAGTCCATTTTTCTAATGTCTATGAATATAATACACATACATATATTGTGTATGTGCACACATTTCAGCTTAAAACAAAACAATGGTTTCACTGTATCTGACAAGTCGAAATGATTTCAATAATTCAACATTTTCAAAGATGTATAATATAGAACTCTGAAATTAGGACACTAACAAGAATGTCAACATTTTGTTGTTTTGTGTTTTATAATTACCTTGAAACGGTATTGTTGCATTTGCAGTTTTGCTAACTCTAAGTCATACTGAAAATTGTACATGGATTTTTTCTTAATCCACATTTTGCATTCCAGGCCTGATAAACCAATCAAGCGAACCTATCCCTGAAAAAAGAAGACTTACTCTCCATAGAGGATGTTTCAGTAATTAACTCCACTGATGTTGCAGCATTGCTGGTCAAAGAGGCCATTGTAGGATACTGCATAGAGTCCGCAGCTCTAATGTCTATAATTGTTTTTTATATAATAATAATAATAATAATGTTTTTGACATTTTTGAATTCACTGATAATTTTAAGTTGTCAGATATTGTGCTTGAAACTTTTTGACATTTTTGTTGTGTTTTTGTTAGCTGAAATGTGTGTATATCTGAATATGTGTATGTACGTATTGTATTCATATACATATTCTGAGAATACTGACAAGATAGACAACATTCTATTGTTTTGTACAGGCTATTATAATTACCTTGAAACTGTATTGTCATATTTGCAGTTTTGCTAAGAGTATGCATGGAAACGGTGAACTCTGCCAAACAGATGTAGTTAACTCTCTCTCGTCCTCTTCGATCTGTAGCAGACAGTGTGTGGTTGCAACTGTTGGACTGATCGCAAAACGTATGCATTGGCCCACTCAATTCATCCTCTCCAAACAGCTTGATGTCCACTTTGTAGTTATCACTGCAGTAAACACTAACTGTGCAATTAACCTGCACAGACTGTCCAGATACAGGATTCAGTGGAGCCATGGACAACACAGGGTCAGGAAAGGCTTGAAGAAAAAAGCATAAAACCATTTTTTTACGTAGCCTATACTAATGTGTACCTAGATCAGTGAGTAAGTAGGCCTACAAAAATCACAAATACAAAATCAGTTGACATCAACCTTCTCCAGCCTTACATAAATCAATGATGAAATTGCAGCATGTTAAACTCACAAAAAACATGTAGTCTGGCTGAAGTCTTTTTGTGTTGCTGTTTGCATTGTGATATACAAACATAATCTCCAGCATGATGCTCATGTGTAGATAAAACAGAGAGGAGAACTCCTTGTCTGTCTTCAGTTGTAGTAAAATCACTGTCATCCAGAGTAACCCAGGAAGCGTGTCCTCTAGGGCAATCTGTGGAACAGCTGAGATTGAAGGCAGAACCAAGCTCCACAAACAGCTCTCTGGGCTGAACTCTCACAGTGTGTGCATGCAGACAGGTACCTGCAACAAGACAAAAGTCAGCATCTTAAAACAAATGCCTCTTAAAATAATTTGTAAGTTGCAAAATAAATAACCACTCCGTGATTTATGGTTGTTTTGGTTTAAATATGTAGTTACCCATCAGCACCAGTGCAAGACACTGGAGCAGAATATGATGATGTTGCTGAATAGCCATTGTCTCTGCTGAGTGGTCCCTGTTAGGGAAGTGTGGAGGAAAGGGGTCAGGGTGGACATGTCTACGCCCACCGACAGCCAAAGGATACTCACAAGATTCCTGTTCAGGTCTGATCTAACTCAGATAAATCTTGAACAGGAAACAATAAGCACACCATCCAGAAGGAAGCAATAACAAGGAAACAAAGACAGCACGGAAAGCATTTTTTATCTCCCATGAGATGATAACAAACAATAAAAAATATAAATAACAAGAAGAACATACAGTATTTGTTGACTGTAACAGCACATGCATAAATGGACTAATATCTCAAAAGTACTTTATACATATCCATATGTTTGTCTGTGGATTGTAGCAGAATGTCTTCAAAGCAAAACCTTCAAAGCAATCTGTTTACATTTATAGTAAAGGGAAAAGCTGCATGATCAAAGGCTCAAGAATAAAATGTGGTAAACAGTGAAACAGTAGAACGCTAAATGAGAAAAAGGAATGTCCCTATTTCCTGGGGACTTTACCAGCACGGTTTGCTCAGGACAACGTCTTTCCCAGAGAAGACAGGGCCAGTGGCAGAGGGGTTGCAAGGAATGCAGTCAACACCCAGGCCTAGTTTTAAGATCTTCATGAAATCTTTCAAATCACATCATCCAAAGATGGGGGAAAAAGATGTAAACAATCCTCAATGCCCCACAGGCTCAAAGGCTATTTGTAGGAAGACTGTATGCTGTCTGCTTTTACAAATTTCATATTTTATTTTTCTCCTATTTCTTGTTTACATAGCATCTCACACAATAACAGACGGTTAAATATTACAAAAGATGTCGATTATATCAAAATGACCAAAATGTATGATGAACATAGATGAGTGTGCGTCTTCAGCACTATTCAAATATATGTGTCTTTTCCTCTGTCTGCATAGTCAGGGCATGTTTCACTGTATTTTTTGAGTGTGGGGAATCAGAAATGAAGATGGGATTTAGTTTAGTACACATGCTTCAATTCTTGCATGCCATTTTTTCAGTGAGGGTATAAATGAAGACAAGATTTTCCATGGAATGATCTGATTCTTAGCACAGAGTTTCAGTTTCATGTAGCTTAATTTCAGCTTTAGGTTTTAGTGTTTAATCAGAATGTGTATGCCTCCCTAGGTGTACAGGGTAAACAATGTTGACCAATCGTGGGTACTCAACATTTTAATAAGCAGAAAATGACCAGGAACACACAGACACATTGTGAACTGAGAATTCTATCTCCACTTTTGGTCGAAATTGAGTTTTTGACATACTGTAATCTGATCCATTAGGTGTTTATTACTGCCTGTGTGGTATTATTTTTGTAAAAAAAAAATGTTTTTAGTTAGTTATTAGTAAAATAAAAAGGTACTACATAACAGTTTTGCTAACTATGTAAAAAATGTGATGCTCAATATCTCAGAACTACCCTAAACGGAAATAGAACCTTATAATTCTAAGCTCACGACATCTGCTTGCACAGGAGCAATTATAGGCGACAGAGTTTATGCTGTTCCTCACACGCCACATCCTCTGCTGGAATGTTCTGCCTCCATTACTAGACACAATCTTTTGTAGTTTGTTCACTTACAACCTCAAGCAGCGAGTTTCTGTCACGGTCGTCTGTTTCCTCACATACCATCAGTTGCATTATTTTGTCAGTGTTAAGAGTATAGTCACATGTGCATTACTGTTGCTGTGCCTTACAAGGGAGACTGATTGATGATGGGGCATGGTTCCTTGTGTGAGTGATTGCCTATTCTTGCTGTTTCAAGTCTGGGAGCTGTGTGAGTAATGCTGATGAAATTAGTGGCTGATTCAAACGGAAACTTTCTGCAAGACTCTGATGACATGATTGCTTTGCACTAAAATGGTGTTGATGTTTTCTGGTCTTCCAAAGAGAATGAGAGAGAGAGACAGAGAAAAAAAATCACTGACTTTCAGGCGAGCGAACCTCAACATTCCCAGCAGATATCACATGGGTGCAAACCCCAGGTGCTCAATTATCACTCAAACATCCCTGCCCCCAGCAATACAGGCCCGATTAGCGCCATTGCAATAAAAAAAAGTGAGATGAGTAAAACTGAAAGTTTGAAGGATTGGGGCCATGAGTCCCCTGTGCTTAGTGTTGTCTGTCCCCCTGGTTGTCAGAGCCTGTACAGGAGAGCTGCATCAGCAAGGCTTATGAAGTGTGGCCACTCCGACTTAACACCTCATTGGTCAACAATCCAACTTGCTTGAGGGCAAGGCACAAGACCTGCCTCAGGACATGGACCAACCCCAGACAAGTCTATGGGCATTGTGTTCGTTTTTTTTTTTTTTTCATCTCTGCCAGAAGGCATTAACGATAATCAAGCAGGCAGCTCAAGCTCACATGTTGATGATGTGACCAAGTGAAAAAATACCCTCTGCAATATTGTGGTTGAATGCATGCTGTTGGGGTTGGCTTTCACATTCAGTACATAAGAGAGGGGACCTATGTCAGTCTGAATGCTTAGTTGTGGTTTGACTAATTATTAAAGGCTACAAATACAGTAGTAATAAGGACTCTTATGTGACTTTATTATGGCCGCTGTACCATGGAAGCGAGTGGTCATACAGGCTAGTGTTTTTGTCCTCTCAACATTTTTTAGCTGAGAATATTATTACTGAAATCCCACCAGTCCAAACAAAACTTGGCATCGTTATAGCCCCACATGGCTGATACAGAATAAAATGTGCTATAAAATGTGTTTCTCTACATGCTTGCACCCCTTGAGGTTGGGTAGGAGCTCTCTCTGAGAAATTATGACATTTTAATGGCAACGTCTCCCTGTAAGTGCTGTATGACCTACTCTATTGTTAATGGAGCTTTATAAATCAATAACATTGACTTGAATTGATGTAACAGAGGCGGGCGAAAATAAATACTAAGTCTGACAACTCTGCAGTTCAGAGCTTAGTTCTTCCATTGCTTCACTAGAACTTCAGTCAAAGCAGCAGAAAACGTTGTTGTCAAAAACAATAACAAACAAAAACACTGCCTCTCAAAGGCATCATAATAAACACAGTTTCTATTTCAGCTATTTTTCTTTAATTACATGTCAGGGCTCCTTACATTCTGAAACTAATAAGATTTCTCAACATATAAAACATGCAGGAGCAGTTGTCAACTATATTTCCCATATAATTAATTGTACAGTAATTAATTGAGAGCAAGTATTCTATGCAATTGTAAGCAAAACCCTCTGACTACGCCAACTTTCAATTCCGATGTGTCAAGATGTGTGCCCTGCTACAACCAATGAGAAAGTCAAAGCTATGTACAGTATTTTTTGTGCTTCCAACATCTGACCTGATAAACATATTTCTATATCAGGATCTGGCCCAGAGGCCACTCAATTTGAATGTTTGAATGTCTGACCTTACATCCATACTCCATTCCTTGAATCCAAGAATATGTCCACTCCTAAATGTACCTGGTCCACAGAAGCTGTGCAGCTGTGTGTTCCCAAGCCCTCACGTTCTCGTTCCTATGGGATGGCACAAAAACCACCTACAGAGGGAGAGAAATAGAAAGATGGTAGAGCAGTGTCTCTTAAGGGAAGAGCAAAGGAGATCATGCAACCATACAAAATATTTTTTTTTTTAATACTTTATTTTTTATATTTCCATACATTTATAATCAAAAACCAAAACTCAAAAGACACAGAAACAAACAAAACAAAACAACAAAGAAAACATTACAAACAGAACATTCTGGATTGCATTTTATCTCAATAATAATTTAAGACAAAAAAGTGCATTAAAAAATAATATTACAAATAAATAATAATACTGATAATGATGATAGTAAATCTAACTATCTATCGTCGCCATGTAAATAAGTGCCATTTCACCCATTTCTCTACACATTGTGGTTCTTGTACTCTAATCCTGTGGGTTAACTCCTCCATTACACATATATCACCTACTATCTTGAGCCATTCATCAGGTATCGGTGGATCTGCTTTGTACCATTTTTTAGTAATTGCTTTTTTGCAGGCGGCTATCAGAATTTTGAATAGGTATCTATCTGCCTTTATCACAACACTTCCTGTTATATTACCAAAATACAGTACCATACAAGATCTGGGTATTTCATAACCAAGGATATTGACCATGATCAAGTGCACTTCCTCCCAAAACTGTACAATGACAGGACATAGCCAGAAGATATGAGCATGGTCAACATTTGTAGCTCCACATTTTCTCCAACATGGTTGTTGGGTTGACAAAACTTTACTCCTAATTTTGGGGGTAATAAAGTATCTTATGATATTTTTCCAACAATGTTCCCGCCAAGAGCGTGACAATGTTGTGGAATGTTGTGTTCTCCAAATGTATGCCCAATCCTCCCCAGTTATATTGATTTCCAGTTCCTTTTCCCATTTTTGTTTAACATATAGGGTTGTGTTCCCTCTACCCATCATTAATTGCTGAATAGTGCTGTTAACCCATTTCCCTTCCAACATTCAAATAGGTCAAGAGTATTTGGTGTGAATTGCGTATCATATGCTACCCATCTAAGTAATCTGATGTCTGACTTCAGTTTATGTCTCTGTATTATATCATACCACACCTTTAACGTGAGTTGTATGACTTTGTCCATCTGTTTAAATAGATCTTTAGCTTCCTCCCTGTCCCCAATGAGACTTTGAATTTCCCTTTTTCCTACAAATTGTTCTATATTTTTCCATTTAGCCTCATAGTAATCATCACACCAGCAAACTATAGGTCTAATTTGGGCTGCATGGTAATATTCCTTAAGGTTTGGTAATGCCATTCCCCCTTCTTCTTTCCTAAGTTGAAGTGTCTCAAATTTGATCCGTGGTTTTTGACCATTCCATATAAATCTTGAGATGTCTCTATCCCATATTCTAAACTGTTTTTCTGGAATCTCAGTGGGTAATGCTTGGAAAAGATATAACAACCGTGGTAGGATATTCATTTTTATAGTGTCTAATCTAGAGCTGAAGTCTAAGGTCATAATTTTCCACCTATCCAAATCAGTCCTTATATTTTTATCAACATTAAGGTAGTTGGCATCATACAGTTTTTCAAATGTCTTGGTAAGAGTTACTCCTAGGTATTTCATTGTAGTTGAATTCCAATTTAGTTTGAGTTTCTGTTTTAAATGTATTCCTGGTGAGAAATTAAATGTCAATATCTGTGTTTTAGCTAAATTCAACTTATATGAGTAAAACCCAAAGGTCTCCAAAAGGTTAAATAGTATTGGAAGACATGTATCTGGGTCTTCAATGTAGCATATCACATCATCTGCAAAAAGTCCAATAATGTGCTCTTCATTTCTAATTCTTATGCCCTTTAGTTCTTCGGCCTGTCTGATTGCTTGTGCCAATGGCTCTATAAAGATGGCAAAGAGCGTAGGTGATAAACAGCAGCCTTGTCTGGTGGATCTCTCTAATTCTATTTTGTCTGTCAAACTTCCATTGATTTTAATCCTTGCTGTTGGATTTTGGTATAGTGTCTTGATACATTTAATGGCTTTTTCATTCAATCCGAACCTTTCAAGGGTCTGATATAGAAAGGCCCAACTGACACAATCAAAAGCCTTTTCAGCGTCAAGACTTACTAAGGCTGCACTGATGTTATTGTGATTAATATATTCAACTATATGTAATGTCCTCCTGATGTTATCATGAGTTTGACGTCTTTTTATAAAGCCTGTCTGATCCTCATCTATGATATCATTCATAAAATTTTCAAATCTTTTAGTAATGATGGATGTATAAAGTTTGTAGTCAACGTTGAGGATTGATATTGGTCTGTACCCAGCACAGGTTTCATTGTTATTTCCCTTAGGAATAACTGTTATTACCGCCTCTTTCCAAGATGGCGGTAAATTGCCCTCTTCAAGAATGTGGTTGAAGGTTCTCTCCAGTATTGGTATAAGTTGATCACCAAATTCTGTCGGTAATCCATCACTCCCGGGAGATTTGTTCGTCTTTAATCTATTCACCGCCTTCTCTATTTCTGATCTCTCGATACGTGAGGTCAGAAAACTATTCTGCTTCTCCCCAATCTTTGGTAGGTCTAACGTCTGCAAAAAAGCTTTTATTTGCTCTGTGGTAGCAGATGGTGGCTGGCTATAGAGATTTTTATAATAATTCCTAAAATTAGATTCAATTTCTTTAGGCTCATATATTATTTCATTCGTTTTTATATCCCTAATCTTATATATTGTTCCATCAGCCTGCTGTTTTCTTAACCTCTTTGCTAGTAATCTGGTAGCCCTTGGTCCAATTTCGTAATAAGATTGTTTTAAAAATCTTGTCTTCTTTTCTATTTCTGCATTTAATAATCTATCTATACTATTTTTAGCTTCCCTAATTTGCGGTAGCAGTGATGGGTCACCTGTGTTTTTATGTAGTTGCTCAATATCTAACAATCTCTGTTTTTCCTTCTTAAATGCTTCCTCTTTAGCTTTCTTGAGTGAGGCGGTCTTTGCAATTAAATTTCCTCTCAAGACCGCTTTAAGAGCATCCCACAAAATAATTGGATTAACCTCGCCATTGTCATTTTCAGTTACATATGTTGTTATGTCTTTTTTAATCTCTTCAACTAGTATTTTGTTGTTTAAGATTCCAACATTTAGTCTCCATAATTTTCTTTTCTCTTGTGATTTCAGTTGGATCTTTAAACAGACTGCACAATGATCTGATATATCAGCTGCCTCAATTTCACACTCTTTTACATGATACAGGTCTTTTTTGTTCAAGAAAAAATAATCAATTCTGGAGTAGCTATTATGAGGTGCTGAGTAGTGAGTGTAGTCTCTCTTAGAGGGATGGAATTCTCTCCAAAGGTCGACTATTCCAAATTCGTTAAAGGAGGTTTTAATCATTTTTGCAACCGGGCTAATTTTCTTCTTTTTATTAGTGGTGTCTAATTTATCATTCAACACAATATTGAAGTCACCTCCACAGATCAATATGCCATCAGTCCCACTCCCCATTATTAAGTTGTTAAGCAAATGCTGAAAGAAATGTTTTCCACTATCAGGTGGTGCGTAAACATTAACCAGTGTAACAATTTCATTCTCCAATCTTCCCTCCACAACAATAAATCTTCCTTCTTTATCACTGGTTGTCTTGATACACTCAAACTTTACAGAATTTTAAATTAGGATGGCCACACCTCTTTTACCGCCATTGCGGAATGAGCTGTGAAATGTATTTTTATATCCAAACCTCTTCAGTTTCTCACTTTCCTGCGGGTTCAAATGAGTTTCTTGTAGATAAATCACATGAGCTTTGTCTTTTTTAAATTTGGTCATCACCTTTTGACGTTTGATAGGGTTATTTAGGCCATTCACATTCAACGACAATATCTTAATATTATTTTCTGTCCTTAACATAAATGAAAAAGCATAATCCAGATAGTAAACAAACAATGGTTACAGCAAACAAACCCTGTAACACCAAATGAACACAGAAAGTAACTTCCAAAAGGAAGGATGAACTTGTCCATCCTAAAGGTTCCCTGTTGGTGGGAGGAGGGATAAATTCCTCTATTTCAGAGGGGCCCTCCCTAGTGAGTAAGCACTCGACCCTACTAGAAATGTCCAACATTGCGTCTGCCACCATATCCTCAGTCGGCTTGATAACAGTTTATGAGTCCTTATTATTCTAAACCATTTCAGTCAAATGGCATTGTTTGCTATTAATGAATTCTGAATATGTTCCTCAAGCAAAGTATAGGTTACAAAATCAATTTGGTAGGCCAAGACATTAATGGAAAATGTACTCATTCAAGTTATCACAATGAGTAATGAAAATAATGTTTTACAAGGCATAAATCTCTTGAAAAGAGAAGTAATGATTTCCTCTTTACTATGTAGACTAGGCTACACTATCCATTTAGGCTACTTACGTCAATCTACCTTCTAAACTCTGTCAGTTTCTCTCTCGGCCGCTGCGCTGTCACATCTGAAGTAGGCTTGACCGTTTTCCATGGAATTCGCTCATTCAACCACTCCTCCACGTCCCTGGTGTCATCTCTGTTGTCTTTATTCACGGTCACTTGGTATCCACGTTGTCTCATGTCTTGGGCCGCCTCCTCCGCACTCTCGTAGGTCTGCGGTCCTGTGGCCCAATGGACGCGCATCTTTGTGTAGGGGGTCTGGAAACGGATCCCTTTCTCCTTCAGTGCCGTTTTGATAGGTCCATATATTTTACGTTTTTCCACAATATCGGCCGTGTAGTCATTGTCGAAATACACTCGGTTGCCGTCGACCTCAACTTTCTTCTGCCATGCTTTCTTGAGAACCAAGTCTTTCATTTGGAATTGAAGGAAATTGACTATAATGGATCTCGCGGTTGCATTTGTTGCAGGTTTCGGTCCTAGCGATCTGTGTGCCCGTTGGATTTGTAGATCCAGATCAGCTGGCAGGTCGAGTTGGTTTTTAAGCAATTCACTCACAAAGTCCATAACATTTTTTCCTTCCTTGTCTTCAGGGATTCCATATATTCGCAAGTTATTTCTCCTGGAGCGACTCTCCAAATCAACTAGTTTACTCTGCATCTCCCTGTTTAGCTTCACTGTGGTTATCAACGTAGGCCTATCCTTTAGCTCCAAGCAGGCTGATTCCAGATCGGCTATCCGTGTCTGCGCCTCAGCAATGTTAGCATTGTGATTATGCATTTCCCGCAAGACATCGGTTTTGAATTCAGATAGGTCTTCTTTCATAGTCGTTTTCACCTCGGCTTTAAAGTCGCTTAAATCTTTCTTTATATCCTGTCTTAGGTCTTTAATCTCTTTTGCTAGTTCTGACAAACTTTCGACCAGGGAACTTTGGTCTGTGGCAGTACCTTTGCTGGAGTCTAGTCCTTCGCCATCGCCTTGTTTGTCTTTCTCGGTCATCTTCGGCTTTTTACTCACTATTTTGTCACTCTTCTTACTCATTGCATCTCCCCCCTTTTGGTACTAAAGATAAACTGAATTAAATGAAATGTATGATATTGTGACGAAGACAAGAAATACTTTACTCTGAGAAATTTATTAACAGATGTACATGAAGAATGACATTACATAAGACTGGCCCAGTTAAGGTCCCAGTGACTACATCTCACAACATGGGTGGCATCCCGCAACACAAACCCCTTATCCCAGGACACATCAGATAACTAGTCCAGCACACACATACAATGCATAACCGTCAACTATGTTATAACAACAGGCAATTAACTAGAATCTTAGCCGTAGGCTACATTTCCCCCATAACCCCTTGCATGAACGCAACACAGGCATCAGCACATCCGAGCCGCGCTACATAGCCCCCCTCTAAGCGGGTCCCATGTCCCCATGACCCAGCTTATACAATAAAGTCCCGAAGATGGGCGGGTGGCCTGCGGATACGTCCTTGGCTCGATGGCGTCTGCGTAACAGACGGGGGTGTGAAACCGTCCGGTTCTCCGGTCGTCTCTGTGTCACCCACAGTCTCTGTTTCCCCACCGGTACGTGCTAAAGGCCGGTAGGGAGCCATTCGGTCCCGGTGGAGGACTACGACTCTCCTGCGTCCAGTAAGCTGAACACGGTACACCACATCAGACAGCTTAGCTAGCACAACACATGGTCCTATCCACTGACTACACAGTTTAGGGGAAACTCCCTTCTTACGCTGTGGAGAATAAATCCATACCTGGTCCCCGCTGGCAAAGTCCTGTCCTGCCGAGCGAGTGTCATAGGCACGCTTCTGGCGCATCCCCGCCAGCTGCAGAGCGTCGCGGTTGAGTTCATACGCTTCCTTGAGCCGATCACGAAGCCGGTAGTAGTAGTTCAGGCCTGGGGTGCCCTCGACTGCTGGCTCCGGGGGTGGGCCGAACGCCAGATCCACAGGCGTCCGGAGCTCGTGGCCGAACATTAGAGCGGCGGGCGTGCATCCCGTGCTCTCCTGGACGGCGCTTCTGTATGCCCACAGAACCATCGGAATGTGAAGATCCCAGTCCTTCTGTCTGTTGCCTGAGATGGTTAACTGCTCTGCCAACGTCTTGTTAAAACGTTCTACAAGACCGTCGCTTTGGGGGTGCAATGGAGTGGTACGTGTCTTTTTCACCCCCAGCAACCGGCAGACCTCTTGAAACACCTCTGCCTCGAAGTTCCTCCCCTGATCACTGTGCAGCTCCTCCGGGGCGCCGAACCGAGAGAACATTTCGTTCACCAAGAACGCAGCTGTTGTGATAGCGCTCTGGTCGGGGGTGGCGTATGCTTCGGGCCACTTGGTAAAGTAATCCATTGCTACCAGGATGTACCGGTTGTTGCGCTCAGTGACAGGAAAGGGTCCGAGGATATCCACGCCAACCCGCTCCATGGGCGCCCCGACCTGGTACCGTTGAAGAGGGGCGTGAGAGCGGCGCCCGGGTCCTTTCCTCGCCTTTCCAGCTGCAGTGTCTCTCGTCGTCCGGACGGTATTTGCCAGCGGCGATATAGCAACCCATCTCGGATAGTGAAGTTGGGCCACTGTGAGTACAGAGCTTTAGTCTCCGGATCCAAGGCAGACACGGCGGCCCACTGTGGCCGCTGCCCCTCTCTCACCCAGGAACGGAGCCGTGCGAGCACACAGTCTTGTTCTTGCATCTGCTGCAGCTGTCGACGGTCGAAGACGTCCCACTCGCTGTTGCCGGCGTGCAGCACCGTGCCCGCGCTTCTGGTGATACAACTGTTCGTCTCTCTCGGATGCTCATCGTGCCTCATCTCCGTTGCTGTCATGCTCCTCAGCTCGTTGCGCTCACAGTGGCGGCATTGCGCTTCTACACATGGGCACAAACACCTCCTGCAGGTTGGCCATGGCTCCGTCGAAATCCACAGCATGGCAGAGTAAGTCGTCGAGAAACACTACACAGCGGCTCCGTGGTACGCCCGCGAGCACTCGCTCCATTAAGCGCTCGAATGATGCGGGCCCGTTACATAGTCCGAACGGTAGAACCTTGAATTGCCATAGCCCCTGCCCAATGGAGAATGCTGTCTTGGGGCGTGCGTCTGGCGTCAGATGCACCTGCCAATATCCGCTCCTTAAGTCCAGCGAGCTGAACCACTTTGACCCGGCGACATCATCCAGTGCGTCGTCGATCCGCGGGAGCGGGTAAGAGTCTTTACGCGTAACTTCATTCAGGCGCCTGTAATCGACACAGAATCGCCATGTCTGATCTTTCTTTCTGACTAGCACTGCTGGCGTTTGCCACGGGCTGTTACTCGGCTCGATAACTCCGGCTGCTGCCATTTCAGCTATCTTCTCCTCCGTAGCAGCTCGTTTAGCTAGGGGCAAGCGTCGGGGTCGAAGGCGTATTGGCCGGGCGTTCCCCGTATCAATGTCGTGTTGGACCAAATTCGTGCCGACGCACTCTTCGTCCCGAGCAGCGAATATGTCTCCAAAATCCTTGAGGAGCTGTTGCAGTCGAAGCTTTTGGCTAGGCAGTAGTCCTTCTTGGCTGCGTACACAAAGTTCTTGCACTGCCTGTATTGTCTCCTCTGATTGCGACAGTGTGGGACGGTTACAGCGGCTTAAAACGTCTCTTTCCTTTCGCTTTCGGTTTATCGTGGCTGGGTCGTGTTCGACAGTGTAGTTCTCGTGGCGCGGACCTGTTAGAGAACTGACTGCCCTGATAGCTGATTGGCGCTCTGTAAATGACTCGATATTGGTTATCACGGCACCTCTGGCTGTTGCATCTCCACCAAAAGCGTGCAGATCAACTGTCTCTCTGCCTACGCGTAGTTTAGCCTCCTTCACATTCACTGTGGCCTCCCACCGAGTCAATAAATCCAGGCCGATGAGGCTATCGTCTTGTATCTCAGCCAGCCAGAAAATGTGTTGAACAGTGCGGCCAGCGATGGTGACGGTCAGGGCTTTTCTTCCTTTCATTGGCGCCCGTTCTCCCGTCACTGTAGCAATCTGTGTCCGTGTGGCTTCCCAGCCATGTGGTGTTGACAAGTCGGTGCCAGGCAGAACACCCGGTCGGATGATTGAAATGGTTGAGCCAGTGTCCACTAATGCCCGTACGAGCACACCCTCAACGTCACAGTCAACATACAGCCCGTGTGCGTGGCCAAGACGTCCCAGTCTTTGTCGGTCAGGAGGCAAAGTGATTGTCGAGGGCAGCGGTCCTCCCGCTAGGCCACCCTCTATTGGTTTGACGCTGTCTGTTTTGGTGTTGTCCGCGGGGTGGGCGCCGGGCATTCCCGAGCTACGTGGCCGAGCTCCCCACAACGATAGCAGCCCTCATCCCGTCTTCTCTGCTGTCCAGAGCTTCGCCGTGGATATCGGCGGTTGTCGGTAGTCACCACCTGGCGTGTCTCCCTAGTGTCCTGCTCTTCGGCCTCCCTGGTCGCCTCCACCTGACGTACGTGATGCTTGTTGGCGCATAGAACATGTTCAGCACGCTCCGCCTCGTCCAGCGCTGTAGTCAGAGAGCGGGGAAAGCTTAGGCGGATGTGCTCTCGAAGCCGCTCTGGGCGCAGGCCCCGCACAAACGCCTGTAACGCTAGCTCCTCTTGCTCTACACCGGCAAAGCTTGCGTATCCTCTTCGCGCATAGAGTCTCAGGTCTGCGGCGAATGCCCCCAGGCTCTCCCCTTCTTTTCTGTAACGGGCGGCAAGTTTCTCCCGTGCATCGTCCACGAAGATGCGCTGTCCGAAACGGCGCTGCAGCGCTCCCTTGATTGCCAACCAACTAGCGTGTTGGCCTGGCGTTAAGTCCATCAATGCTTGAAGCGCTTTCCCTTCAAGGGCAAGTGCAACTTGCACGCCCGTCTCTTCGCTAGACCAGCCATTAAAGTCTGATGCCAGCTGCACTTGCACGAGATAGGTTTCCAAATGCCCTTCTCCGTTGTACTTTGGCAATTTCATGGTCGCCCTCTTAGTGGAGTCCGATGGAGTATGGATCGGCGTGTTCGGCATGGGAATTGCAGGCAGCGGGCTCGGTTCCAAAACCGGCATCCCATCCAGGGCGGGCAGCGCAGTCGAGTTGGTTGCAGCAGGATCTTCTACCTGTCGTGGATCGGTGGCGCCATCCGCCATAACCGGCCGAGTAGGAATGCGCGTCGGCGATTCTTCCATCTCGAAAACTGGTATCTTGCCTTTCACGAACGTCGTGGGTTCTGGAAGATTTTCTGAAGACGCTGGAGTGTACATCTTCCACCCTTTCCAGACACTTCTGACACCAATGTGACGAAGACAAGAATTACTTTGCTCTGAGAAGTTTATTAACAGATGTACATGAAGAATGACATTACATAAGACTGGCCCGGTTAAGGTCCCAGTGACTACATCTCACAACATGGGTGGCATCCCGCAACACAAACCCCTTATCCCAGGACACATCAGATAACTAGTCCAGCACACACATACAATGCATAACCGTCAACTATGTTATAACAACTGGAACTAGAATCTTAGCCGTAGGCTACATTTCCCCCATAACCCCTTGCATGAACGCAACACAGGCATCAGCACATCCGAGCCGCGCTACAATATTAATAGGGGACATTTCTGAATGCCGGGTTGAGGAGCTCTTAACTATGCGTCCATCTCCTGCTGGCAGCACCGGAAGTCCCCCATACAAAATATTTAAACACATCATCATTAATCATATTATATCTAGCCCCTTAAGTGTAACTCTAAAACTTAATCAGTACCTCAAGTCTACTCCAGCTAAAGTTTACCCCAACCAGACAATTAAATCGACCCTAAACAGCCCCTTACGTTTACCCTAATCAGCCCCTTAAGTCTACCCTACATAGCCCCTTACGTTTACCCCAGTCAGCCCATTAACTTTGCCCTACATAGCCCCTTACGTTACCCTAACAATCCCCTTAAATCTACCCCACCCATCCCCTAAAGTTTACTCCAATCAGCCCCTTAAATCTACCCCACCCATCCCCTAAAGTTTACCCCAACCATCACCTTAAATCTATCTCACCCATCCCCAACAGTTTACTCCAATCAGCCCCTTAAATCTACCCCACCCATCCCCTAAAGTTTACTCCAATCAGCCCCTTAAATCTACCCCACCCATCCCCTAAAGTTTACTCCAATCAGCCCCTTAAATCTACCCCACCCATCCCCTAAAGTTTTCCTCCACTCATCTTTTAAAGAGACCTATGCAACTTTCTGCAGGAGACGATTGCTCCTTGTTTACATCTGGAAGTCTGAGACGAAGAACCACGCTTGCAATTTATATATTCAAATATAGCCTATACATGTATAAATATACACGCTAAGCTGTCGGGGAAGCTCTGCAGAGAAAATACAAGCATAAAATGAGCGAAAACTAACAACGAAACCGAAACCAGAGATGAAATAGCCAATCCTGCATAGTTCCTCTTTAAGACATACTGTTCAGATCTTTTTCTTTGTACCTGTTGTCTCTAAGTCCATAGGCAAAAAATCTTTTATGTTTAAAGCACCTTCTGATTGGAATAATTTACCAACTAACATTCGTTCCATCTCATCCTTTAGATTGTTTAAACATGCTCTCTCCAACCATTTTCACTCAAGTTGTGTGTGTAGGTTGTAAAACCGTTCCGTCTCTCTTAACTTTCTCATGCTTTATGTTATTATTATTTTTTTATTTCATTTATTTATTTATTTATTCTTTCTCTCTGATCAATATCACATTACGTCTTAGTTTCTTTGTGTAGGTTACTGTTGGAATTGTAGGCTCTGTATCGTGTTCTTTGTGTTGTCCTGACATTTGTGCAGTTTTGTCTTGTTTATCTGTGTGTTTGTTGTTGTTGTTTTCTTTTTTAGTTGTCTTGTGTTTGTATGTATGTTTTTGTTATTTCTGTATGTGTGTACTGTTTGTTTGTAATGTTTTGGATTCTCCTGCCTAGGACACTCTTGACAACGAGATGTCACATCTCAAGAGGCTATCCTAATAAATGAATTTCAATAAAGTTTACCCCAACCATTCCCTTAAATCTACCTCACACATTACCTAAAGTTTACCCCAACCATCCCCTTAAATCTACCCCAACCATCCCCTAAAGTTTACCCCAACCATCCCCTACAGTTTACTCCAACCAGCCCATAAGGTTTAGCCCAATTAGCACCTTAAGTGTACCCCAATCAGCCCCTAATGTTTACCCCAAATCAGCGCCTAAAGCTTAGCTCAATCAGCCTCTTAAACTTATACCAATCAGCCTCTAAAGTTTAGGCCAATCAGCCCCTTGCATTTATACCAATCTGGCTTTAAAGTTTATCCAAATTAGCACCTTAAATCTACCCCAATAAGCACCTGAAGTCTTTTTTTTTTTTTTAAGCATATTTTTGGGGAGTTTTATTATTATTATTTGATAGGATTGTGGAGAGTGCCAGGAGGCGAATGGGAGAGAAAGCAAGGCTGGGATCCGGAAAGGACGAGTCGAACCCGGGTCTCCGGCGCACGATGCAGGTGCCCTAACCATCATATTTACCCCAATCAGCCCCTAAGGTTTACCCCAATCAGCCCCATACATTTACCCCAAACCATCCCTTAGATTTGCACTAATCAACCCCTAAAATGTACCCCAACAACCCCTAAATTTGCACTGATCAGCCCCTTAAGTTTCACCCAAATCACAAAACAGGATATTAGGTGGCAGTCATCCTGCTCAGCAGCTGGTCTACACGCTGCTCCAGGCAGCTGAAGAGCCCGTCTGAGAGGTCCTGCGGTCGGCTGTACACACTCCACTCCAGGAAGAAGACCTCCATCAGGAAACCCAGCACGTCAGCCTGTGGTCAGACCGGAGACATGAAGAGAGCACATTTAGTCCAAAAGGCTAATCCATAAACTACATCCAGGAAGTGGTTGGTGAAGCTATTTACCCGCAGCAGCTCCCAGCATTGTAATGCCTGAGGTAGCCATGCCTCGGAGGGGCGAGGCATGAAAGCATGGATCATTTTCACTAGATGATCCAGGAACCCACCCTGAACCCGCTACAGAAGGGAAGAGAGAGAGTGGTGTAAATTAGGTAGGACTGTGTAATGACTATATGGGCAACAGAGACCGAGGTTGCACAAAACTCACAGGGGCCAGCCTGGCACGAGTCCCCTGAAGCTCCCCAAAGAACACCATCTCAAAGATGACGTCCAGCAGGTTGACATGGTGGATCTAAAACCAAAAGAAATCAATGAATTTATACCTGAGGATATTAGCTTAGGTGAGCTAATGAGTACAGCAACCTGACATACCTGAACCTCCAGAAGCTCAGTCTCAATGATCTGAGCAATACCAGGAGTCTGGACAAAGGCCACTAGCTGGTCAAAGGCCTGTTGAAATGCACCAGCATCCTGGAAGAAAGGGGGGGGGGGGGGGGCGGGCAGAGAACATCTGTTCAGTGAATTCTGGTCTTGCCTGGCATACATTTCACTCAGTCACACAATTGACTGATTTATTGTTGCGTGTCAAGGTCACATCTGGTCCTGTAAGACTAAATGCAACCTAAGAATGCTACCTGTCCGTTGAGAGCAGCCATAGTGCTCAAAATCATCTTCCCTGCCACGGTGATGAAGTTAGCATACTGCTCCTCGGCGAGCAAGACCTGATCAAAGCTTTAAACCATACAAACAAACAACACGTTTAAATGGTGAGAAACCTCAGACCTCACGTGCAAGAAATTGGCGACCAAGACAAAGGACTGATCAAAATGATCAATGTCAAGGATTACTGTAGTACTTTCAGCAAACGCTTGCCTCAGGCTATTAAGCCTCAGAGAGAAGTCCTCCAGACCAGAGGGCAGGAAGAACTGGCTGTAATAACAAATTCAAAAACACTGTCACATTGAGACTAATATTATGTCACTTTGTGTTTCAGATTTTCCACTGGGAAAGACTGCTAGCTAAAAAAGCAAACAGTATCCAAGTTCATGTTTTTAACTCTTTCAAACTCTTTAAATGATCCCATTCTGCCACGTGATTTGTGGGCTTTGTTGTGTTTTTCCAATTCACAAGCGCCATACTTACTAGAGGGAGGGAACCTGCATGGCCTCAGGCAGCTGGTTGCTGTCTCCATCCCCCTACCAGAGCAAACAGTCAAAACACATGAGAATGACAGGATGAAATCACTAGGAAGAACAGCTTATCACCGGAAAACTCTGCAGGTTTAAGTTGGGGAATAGCCCTAGCATGAACGCTTCATATTACCTGAGCAGAGCTCAGAGTACCAGAGGAGTAAGCAGCACTGCCAGCAGCACCAGAACCACATGCAGCATCACCACGGACAGCGTCAGGACCATGGATGTCACCCTGTCCAGCCGCACCAGGACCAGCGGCGTCAGGGCCACAGGTAGCACGAAGATGAGCAGCATCAGCATCGCAGACAGGACCAAAGCCAGGCATGCCAGGACCACTGGCCACTCATGGCCAGGGGTGTCAGGTCCGGCAGCAGTGTTGGGCCCGGGGGCGTCAGTGCCAGAGGCAGCACCAGGTCCGGCAGAAGTGTTGGGACCAGGGGCGTCAGCGCCAGAGGCAGCATCAGGTCCGGCAGCAGTGTTGGGACCGGGGCCGTCAGCACCAGAGGCAGCATCAGGTCCGGCAGCAGTGTTGGGACCGGGGCCATCAGGGCCAGAGGCAGCGTCAGGTCCGGGACCAAAAGCCGGCTCGGGAGTAGGGAAGGTAGGAGCAGGGACAAGAATGGTTTTGGTCCGCTCTGTGGTGGACACCCTTCCATTTCCAGAGATGGTCATTTCCTGGAATGACTGGGAAATCTCGACCATCTGTAGAAGACCATTCACCATGTGATAATCTATCTATTAAAGCAAGGAACGTCTGTCTGTGTGTCACTCTGTCTGTCTGTCTGTCTGTCCCACGCATAACTCTCGAACCGCTCATCCGACTGACCTAAAATTTGACACGGGTATTGCTAATGCCATGCGTGAGTGCAGTGCGAAGTTTGGTCGTTGTTGGACAACAAATGACAAAGATATCGTTAAATTAAGCGAAATACAACTCTACCGCAATCCCACAATTCTACCGCTCTCGCACTAGCCACTCCCCCTCACTCTCACATACTCCAGCATAGAAACAAAAAAGCCCATTTCGCTGACACTCACGTTGCCAATCATGGAAATTACTATGTCTCACGTAAACAATGGACCGTTTCAAGATTGTTCATGTTGGATAAACATGCTGAGTCTGACACACATGCACCCGGCTGTTACAGTCACATGCACCAGGCTGTTACAGTCACGTAACGTTGCATAGCTTAGGCTACTCAACAACCGCGGTTGCCTAGCGCTTCTGTTGCCTGATCAGGCCGACACACACGTCGGTACCATTCTGTTAAAATTTGCATTTAAAACAGCGGCTCTTCACTCTATCTGGACATCGGCTACAGGCTTAACATTCATTCAAACATCCCTCCGAGTTCATAGCACTGGCATATGGCCATAGTCATGCGGTTAACTTTAGACTATAATTTCCCAACAACAGCAAAAACGCACGGGTATGTAACATGTGTCTAATATTGCCATTAGCTGCAACTCAAACGCCTTTCCCCTTCACTTTTTTACTTTGCAAAGACAGTAAAAAGCTCTAACTGCACGGGCCTCTACATCATCACCAATCTAACATGATCTACCTGCATCAACGTCATTGGGTAACATGTTTCTTGGAAAACAGTTTGCACGGGCACTGCCCTAGTGATAATAAATAAGATTTAGTAAAGAATTGATGGCTGACAGCAAGAAAAGTACCTGGACTCCATCCAACTCCAGGTGAAGGTTGGCCTCCGTCTCGAGACGGGATGAGACCTGGTTGATCCCACCACAGTACCGCTAGAAAAAAAAAAAAACAGTCTGCATACCAACTGAATAAGGGTCTATATACTCACTCATATATTACATGTTAAAGGGGGTGAAGATCCATGAAACACCTCCAAGTATCTATACCTGGATGTACAGTAGGTGATGAACTTCGCAGAAGCGTATTGGTAACGGCTTCCCTAGAAATTAAAGGGTGATGTGAAAATGTGTTAACCATTGACGAGTTAGAGATAACTGACAATCAAACCAACAAGTCGTTGCTAATTAGAATACCTCTGGGGTCTCCATGTAAAAAGTGTTGGTCAGGTGCCACCACTGCTGCTTCACAGAGTCGTGCAGCTTCTCCATGCAGGAGAGTTTCACCTCCACCCACTACACGAAAGAAACACACTGGTGAACTGATGAACAGAAGTGGAGAGGTACAGTACACCGAAGAAGTCACTCAGATGGTAAAACCTAGTCTAAACAATGCTAAAATATCTTCATTGTTCGCTTGTTTACCCTCGGACCACAGGAGAACCACTCCGCGTGCTCAAAGCCCACTGTCCAGCGGGTGTTCTGGATTTCCTGAGTCTGCAATACCATAACGTAATATACATAATTAGGCCTAATATGCCAGTACAAATTATTTTGAAAATGTCACCAATAGGAGAGACCCGACATGAAAAAGTAGCTACCATAAATGGCAGCACCAGTACGTGCCCATGCTGAACATCCTGAAGACCCTGCAGCAAGAAGGTGAGGTATAAGGACACATTGAATAGCCTACTTTTAGTATAATGTTCTATCAAACAAAGTGACTGCACCCTAAATAATTAGCCTATATGCTCACCATCTGGGATCCCATCCCGAGGAAGACAACTAGCCTACAAGACAATAATAAAACCTTTGATGAGACCAACATTGTATAGAGAGATGATAACACACCTTCATAATCATATGGATTAAAGCAGCTACATTAGAAATCAGCTAAAAGTCTTACTGTCAGTCCAATTGGCCTGAGTGTCAGCCTCAGCGGTCTCCCAGGTAGCCTGGGTTCCCACCTCGGCTTTGGCGGTATCCCCTCCAGCCTGGCTGCCAACCTCTAATTCAGTTTGGGTGCCGATCTCCCTCCTCTTTCGGCGGCCGAAAGACATTTTGAAGCAGCCTGCCATTAAGCCTATGCTACTGTAATAAATATGGGTTTTCTTTATTTTGCTAATAATTTGCAATAAACACCAGAGCCTGTAAATGAACACAACCAGATGTATAACCAATATAACAATCTTTATTTATTAATTCATAGACATATAAGTAAGCTATTGCTTTAAAATGTGCAGGGGCTCGACTACGGAAATAGCAGACAGCAACCAACAGCAGGATCAAAGCTTCATTACATCACTCGAGTCTAACCAACTGTTAGGATCATAGACAGTAAAAGATATGGACAGAGCTATCACGTAGACGGCAGCAGAGACTGAGGAAGCAAATCTCAACAGTTTTTTTTTAGGTCTTCTTGTCTCCTGCGCAGGCTCAGTTGTCGTACATGTGACGTAGGCACGTAGTCTGACCGAGTCTGACCTATGGCGACGCTTTACTCTCGCTGGACGCATGCGCCTTTAACACTTTAGCATTGACTTCGGAAAAACGTTAATTACTCAGCCGATAAGACAGTTACGAGATTATTATGTCAATTTCACAATGTAGTATGTACCCCGACAATAGAAAATGTTCATATAAAGGCTTAAAACGCTTCAGCTCTAACGTAATTTGATGTCAAAGTGGCGCTTACGCCCCATAGGATTCAATGGAATGGCCAGCTAGCCACGGTCTTCTCGTTAGCATGGCGGCCGCCATACTGTCTACACTCTCAGAACGTTCGCTGCCCCCTTGGTTAGGATAGGTTAGGGTCACATGATAGGGCAAGCACTGACTTACAGGCGGGGCTTCAGTGATGTCATTACCTGTGGCTAATTAGGCTAGATTGAACACCTGTCCTGGGTTCTTGGCTCACAATTAGTTTGCAGGCCTTTGCAGACAGTGGGCAAGAGACTGCTGATGGGCCTGATGAGGCAGGTGTTTCTTTAAAGAGTGAGGTCACTCCACCTGAGATAAGTGCTGTAGAGCCTTTAGTTATACCACCATCAGAACCTGGTCTTGCAAAAGATTGGGCGAGTGGGGAGGAAGTGTATCTGGCTGATGGGATTGATTTATTCAAGGATTTTGATTGTCAGCCATTTTGTGAGAATGTGGTTGTTGAGCAGGACATGGGCGTTGAGAACTGTGGTGATGCTGGAGTGTGTGAAGAACCTCCAGAAAACACCCATGACCAGTTCTCAGAGTTTGATCAGTCTAAGCTCATGGCCACCGGGCCTAGGAGTGACATGTCTGTTACATCAGTTCGGTTCGTTCCAAATATACAGGTTGCTGACGAAGAGGTGCCCATCATGGTGGGGCCTGTTTTGCACTTTGTGTCTGCTGTGTTTGAGGGGGGCGCTCTCAGCAAATCGGATCCCACTCTGTTAGAACCGGCCATGGCTGAGTTGAATAGGACGGTTGAGACAGACCGTATTGAGTTGGTTGATCAGGTGCTGGAAGATGTGGAATGTGCGGTTATCATGCCTGCTACTGTTGGTCCTGTTATGAGAGCAGGTAATCCAGATTCAAGGAAGGCTGTGAGTCAGTTGTCCTCTGGAGGGGCACCTTTGGACCTTGTCTGGGGTTCTAAAGGCAGTTGGACTGCTCAGGTCAAAATTAGTCTGGGTATTGTAGACACATCAGTACTGTTTGGAACCTGTGAAATGCATGGCTATGTCAGAGATTCGTGTCTACCACCCTGCCGGGTGTTTAGATGGAGTTTTGTCCTCCAGCCATTGCTTTTGGGCATACCCAAGCCTATAGGTGTAGGTTGTCCTATGTGGGAGAGACTGTCGTGGGTTCCTGCAGTTACTTGACATATTATTATGTGTTTTGTACTCTCGTGGAATTTTAGTTTTCCTCAAGGTTTCCCACTTGCTATTTTTGTGGATGTCCGGGGAAACATTTAATCTTAGTTCTGTTATAGAGAACGCTTTGTATATTTTGTATATAGTAAGAGAAAATAGAAAAGGGGAAAAAAAAAACACCAAAGATTTAAGAAAAGAGGTAAAAAAAATATATAAAATAAGAAAATTATTGGTGGTGTTTTTTTTTTGTTTGATGGGAAGAATGTTAGGATAGGTTAGGGTCACATGATAGGGCAAGCACTGACTTACAGGCGGGGCTTCAGTGATGTCATTACCTGTGGCTAATTAGGCTAGATTGAACACCTGTCCTGGGTTCTTGGCTCACAATTAGTTTGCAGGCCTTCAGAAAGGATGGGCGGCCTGTGTTTTCCCCTGTTTGAGAATGTTTGCCAGTGAGCAGGCAAACTTGGACAATTTACCGTCTATACGGATTTTAAACCACCACACCACAAAAACTGAACGTCTCGACTGAACTAACGCTTGGGCTATTCGAGGTGCTATCCAAGAGCTACACCGGGCCAGGGAGAGCCACAGGTAAGTGACCTCTCTCTGGAGCTCTGCCAAAGCTGACACGCACACATTACACTCACACACGGTAGGTTCTACTTCCACATCTTTGCATCACGTAGGGCCAGTGTGTAGCTTAGTGTTTTGGGGGTTTACATTCAGGTTATGTTGTGGTCTGGGTTGCAGCTGAGAACAGAAGTACACCCTAGACAACGAAGCGTAGCTTAGTTTGGTAGCTGGCCTGGACCATTTCGTAACACCAACCAATCACACTCTTAAATTACACACCGCCACTTGGCGCTCACCGTAAGAGAAGCACTGCAAATTGGATCACTTCAAAAGTACACACGGCAACCCACCTAATAAGAGAAGCTAAATGATCTGCGTATGCACCTGACCCACTACCCCTTGTCCTCCCCCTCAATGCACCCTTAAGAACATTCACACAAACACACACACACAAACACACACACACACACACACACACACACACACACACACACACAGACAAACACAGACTAAAATGTTACTTAACTCGCCGACCGGCGACAACCCCCCCTGGGGTCTGAGTTCGTGGTGCTGACAATCACGCTGAGCACCGCAACCGTGGAGAAAGTTATTGTTGTTAGCTCACCCCACATGAAACACCAGACGGCGCAGACTAGAAGCGGCTCCACTCCTCTAAGGCCCCGGCCCTAACTGTATACAGGAGGCAACAAACCTCCCCTCCTGCCACAGGAAACTACTACCCGCTGGACTACCTGTCTTCGTCGCCGGCAGCCCTAAATAACTGCGAACGACACCCTCCCGCACCCAAGAGTGTCGAACCGCAGCCGCCAGGTGATCCCCCGTCTCCTCTCCTTTTGTCAGCTCTCTCTGTTAGTCCCAATCAGCCGCACCTGGCCCAGCCAATTAACAATCCCATCAGTCCCATTAATCCCGCAGTTCGATTAACAATCCAATTAGTCCCATCAATCAGTTCACCAACATCACACTTTCCCCCCTTTTGAAAAAGAAAACTCGTCCCCGAGTTTACTAAGGTGACATCTGGTAATCACCAGACCAAACTGGAGGTCTCCTTTGGCGTGTGGGACGTTCCCCTGAAGATGTACTGGGAACCTGAGTTTCCTGTGGTCCATCTGGTCTCTGAGGTCCCTGATCAAAAGATCCAGTCGCCAGAGATGTTGCCGTCTCCCCAACCGGGGGAGCTGGGTTTCTGCCACCCTCTGCTGTTACACCCCGGTCAGCTTGCCGTCTTGGTGGCTCCGGCACATCTGTGGAAGCAGCTTGAGAGACCCAACTGGTACCAAACCGAACTCCTTGGGGCTGATGTTGTCCGGAGGGGATCCCTTGATCTATCCGGCCTCTCCCATGGGGTGATGGTACTGGTTTTGATGGCACTGCCAAAGAAGACGTAAAAGGTTTGAGCCGATTAAAGTGGATAACACTCTCCTCCCCCCCCCCCCCCCCCCCCCCCATCTACAGGGACAAGTTTATAAAGCACATCAGTCACCCGATCCACCACCCTAAAAGGTCCCTTGTACCGTCTCTGTAACTTTGGACACCCCCCCCGTTTCTTGGCCTTATTCTGCACCCAAACCAATTCCCCTTCAGAATAATACTGGAAGTTAGCTCTGAAATCATACCCTGCTTTCTGTTGTTCTGAGGCCTTGGCCTGATGTTTTTTTACCGCCTCCACTACAGTAGACAATGTCTCCCTCAACTTTGACACATAATTGTTCACTGAAGTAAAGGTCTCTTGAGGCCCTACTCCCAACATGACATCAATAGGTAGGACAATTTCCTGTCCAAACAACACTTTGTAAGGAGTGAAAGCTGTGCTAGCATGAACACTGCTACGATAAGCTAACATAACATAAGGTAACAGTGTATCCCAATTCAACTGATTATCCTGAACAAAGAGAGACAGCATATCCACAAGTGTACGATTAAATCGTTCAATTAGCCCATCGGACTGAGGATGGTAAGGGGATGTCCTAGATTTGTGCATGTGCAAGAGTTTACACAATTCTTTAAACAAAATCGACTCAAAATTACGACCTTGGTCGGAGTGAAGACTCCGAGGCACCCCGAACCGACACACCCATTCCTCAGTCAACACCTTTGCCACTGTGGCCGCTTCTTGGTTCGGCAATGGGAACGCCTCGGTCCATTTGGAGAAATAATCACCAATAACCAGTATATACTGATTCTTCACCGGTGTCAATGGTAAAGGACCAAGGATGTCAAGAGCTACACGTTCAAAGGGCCTAGTTGAAACTGATGGTTGCAAAGGTGCACAAGGTTTTTTGCCCTGAGCCTTGCGAGATCCACAATCAACACATTCCCGCACCCACTTCCGGACATCCTCAAACCAGCCAGGCCAATAAAGCCGATCTTTAACCTTCCCCTGTAACTTTTGCACCCCCAGATGACCTGCAGTGGAAACACTATGAAGCTGCTCTAACACTTTTGGCACCATTTCGCGAGGCAACACCACCTGCACCTGGGAAGCAGCATCTGAGTGAGCAGGTGGAATCCTTATGTAGGCTCCTGTAAAAATGGAGTTTTGTTTTATTAACTCAATGTACCAGAATGCTTTGTACATCACTTGTTCATGTGTTTATGGCATTCTAGACCTGTACGCCAATCATATGTGTTTATTTGTTTTGCTTTTGTTTGAATGTCATATTTAACCAATAGTAATGTGTATTTGTTTTATGCCCGCGAAATCGCGGGGGTCTGAGAATTCCATCTCCTCAGAGAGCCCGGAGCCGCTCAGTCCCAGTCCAGAGCGTGAACAGATACAGGTCCGTTTAATTTGTGCTCCCAGTTCAGTTTAGTTCGTTGGAGACTTACCAGTACTTGCGTGTACCCAGGCCCACGAACCTTTTGTGACAAACGGGGAACGGTACGCTGTCTGGTTTCTTGGGTTTGCCGTTCAACCGACCTCCAGCTCTCAAGCTAGCTACCTGCTGTTAGCTAGTGAGTGTCACCTCACCTCTCCGGACCTGCAGCTTTCCTGGACGAGGAACTCGCACGCTCCGGTGCTGAGCCCACCGGAGCTACCGACTGTCCGGCTTTTCCTTGTTGTAAGGGAAATCAACTGTGCTCCGGTGCTGAGCCCATCGGAGCTACAGCTTCAAGGACCCCTGGTGTTTCTTCCTCCGGTGCTGAGCCCACCGGCGGACCGACCCCGCTGCCGCTGGTGTCTGCAGCTACATCGGCTAGCTCGAGGCGGGGTCATCCCTATGTTCCCCGGGTCCTATGTTCCCCAGGTCCTATGTTCCCCGCTCGGGGAACATAGGACCCTTTTTCAGAAAAAGGGTCCTATGTTCCCCATTTTTCCCCAAAAGGGTCCTATGTTCCCCAGTTGCAATACATACAGGGGATCATAGGACCCTTTTTCTGAAAAAGGGTCCTATGTTCCCCAGGTCTACCGGGGAACATAGGACCCTTTTTTTGAAAAAGGGTTCTATGTTCCCCGCTGTGAGAAACTGAACTTCACCAGTCTCACCCACTGCATCCCTCTTTGATTGTAAAATGTTTTGTGAGTGGTAGGTGAAAGACTCTCCTGTTGTGAGGCAGAGTAAGTGAGTATTAGATAGATAGATAGATAGATAGATAGATACGTTATTGATCCCCAAGGGGAAATTAAATTCAATTAGGCTGATACTTTACCTGTGCATTGTTTGTGCTATTTTTGTTGGTTTTTAATTTTTGTTGGTAAAATTATTATGACCGCCCTACAGCACAGGTTTAGTCAGATTTTTTATTTTTATTTTTTTTGCATGCGCAATTGTCCGTCAAGGATTCCCGGGACCGGGGTGCACGAAACTTGTTGGACATGTTGGACCACCTTTTTTTGTATGTTGGTCTTAAAGGGCCATATCAACCCATCCCATAACCACTCATTTCATGTATAGAGCCACCTAGTTAAAAATGAAAAAGCAAAAATGAGGCATTGTAATTGCAGGTACAGTATCTTTGGTTGACAGGTTCAAAACTGCACGGAAAATTACGACACCCTCTGAATGTATGCCAAGTTTTGTGTAATTGAGGGACCATACAATAAATGAATATGTGTACATTTAGCGACTGTATGCACACGCACGCATAAACACATAAAGATACATGCACACACATGCAGGCACACACACACACACACACACACACATACATGTATACAGTGGGGAGAATAAGTATTTGTATTTGAGTATTTGATTTATTTAATAAGTTGACTAAAAAGAGGAATATGAAATACCCTTTTAAAAATTTGTCTTAATGCCTTAATTAAAAAAATGAGTACAAATCCAACCTTTAGTTTAAGGACATACATTTTCTTTGTGAATGAAGAATGTATCATAAATAAATAAATGTTTTCCTTAAAACACAGGGGCATAAGTATTTGACTCCTATGTTAAATTCCCGTAGAAGCAGGAAGATTTTACATATGTTTTCATTTTTAAAAACAAGTTTCCCTTTGCCTTTGGAATCAAAATAGCCCCACATCACCACATAACTCATTGAGCTTAATGCAAATCAAACAGGCTAATAGGCCTAGGCTAACTGAAAAAAACACCATGCCAATCTCTAGGTATGGTTAAGGGTATGTGGTGATGTGGGGCTATTTTGATTCCAAAGGCAAAGGAAAACTTATCAGGATGCATAGTATCCTGGATCCATGAAATAACTGGCCTTTAAAAATAAAAACATATGAAAAATCTTCCTGCTTCTATGGGAATTTAACATAGGAGTCACTATGCCCCCTGTGTTTCAAGGAAAACATTTATTTATTTACGATATATTATTCATTCTACCCTCCTTACGGGGGTCCAGTTGAGTTGGCGACGGATCAAAAGCGAAAAACAATGGTTCCATGCTATGCTTGTGGGGCTACATGCGCACTAAGTTTCATGCACCCCGGTCTTTCAGTGGCCCGGAACTTCTTGACGGAAAATTGCGCATGTGAAAAAAAACCAAATCTGATTAAACCATCGCTTCGCTATGTGGCGGTCATAATAATAGACTGGGGAACATAGGACCTTTTTTCAAAAAAAGGGTCCTATGTTCCCCTCTTTGTATGGGACCGGGGAACATAGGACCTTTTTTTAAAAAAAGGGTCCTATGTTCCCCCGGTCTCCTGGGGAACATAGGACCCTTTTTTTGAAAAAGGGTTCTATGTTCCCCAGTCCCATACTAAGAGGGGAACATAGGACCCTTTTTGGGAACAGTGGGGAACATAGGACCCTTTTTTAAAAAAAGGGTCCTATGTTCCCCGGTCCCATACAAAGTGGGGAACATAGGACCCGGGGAACATAGGACCCGGGGAACATAGGTACGCTCCCGCTCGAGGCAGCTGCTGGGCTTCCGCCTGCGCCCGGACAACGGCCATCGGTTCGTCCGACCGAGTTTGGAGTGGAAACTTCGTGAGTACACTTACACTGACACACACACACACTCGGTTTCCGAGCGACCGGTGAACCGGGACCGTACGGGCATTGCAGCGGTTGCTGTCCTGCCTGCAGCTCATAGAGCTGCCACCGTGTATGTGCACCAACGGCAAGCGCTTGGGGGGGGTTGATTTTCTATTTGCATATGATTGTTCATGATTGTTTGTATTTGTTATTTGTACTCACATGAGTGTAATATATATGGTAGCTTACTATTTACTCTGTGATTATTTACTCTATTATTTTCTATGGTTTTATTCTTGTCTTCCACACTGGTAACGTCACTGTTTTAGCTCTAAGCTAAAACGCTAGCCGACCATTGCTGTTAACGTTCGGTTAACATTCCTGCAGCTAGTGAGGGTGAACATTTGTTTCCCCCTCCTCTCTTCCTACTGTTTTAAGCTCTTGCTTGTTAAATAAATAGTATATTGTTATTGCATTATAGTCCTGGGTGTTTTGGTAATTAATTTACACGCAACCACCATTAGGTTTATTTAACACATTTCCCCTTTTATATTTGTTCTATAAGAGTACATTTATACACAAGCTTTCAGGTAAGTGTAGTATTCCTATAGTGGAGGCACCGCGCTATATTTTAATTATTCTATTGTTTAATGCTAGCCTACTAGTAATTTAAGGAGATTTCAGCCAGCTCACCACACCACCGCTGAGAGCTCGGGATCCTGTTTTGCGCCACTGTTAATTTAAACCTGTATGTTTTGCCTGTGCCTTAATAACGCACACCTAGAAAGGGGTTACACTTACCAATCTAGTTCCCTGTACTTCCAGCTGACCCCAAACAGGAGCATATTTGTGCAGTTCAGGATCCTCTGGTTTCAACCCACAATCACCTTGTTTTTTATACTCAATTATCCTGCACAACTCACCATCAGCCATTTGTGCCCGAGACAGCTCATCCATTTCCCCATCTTCTACAAGGGGCAAACACTCCTGCACTGCACAGACCTTTTGTTCACCCGTCTCAACCACTGCCTCAGAAACGTGCTGATCTACAGGAGGTCCCTCCTGATGGAAAGCAGGTAGCCTCGAGAGGGCATCGGCATTACTATGCAGTTTTCCTGGGCGATGCACAATTTGATATTGAAAGTTGGCAAGTTGCTCAACCCAACGAGCCAGCTGCCCCTCTAAGCCTTGGAAATTGTGCAACCAGCACAATGAGTTATGATCTGTTCGTAATACAAACATTTTCCCTAACAGGTAATGTCGAAAGTGTTTGGTAAAAGCGACCATGCTCAAAAGCTCTTTTTTCGTTGTAGCATATTTGCGCTCCTGCTTTGTCAGAGCTCTACTAGCATACGCCACCACACGCTCAAAACCACCATCCTCTTGCGACAAAACAGCCCCAATCCCCACATCACTCGCATCTGTATCCAAGAGAAATGGCTTATTGGGATCTGGATACGCCAACACAGGAGCGGTGATTAGACAAGTTTTTAGTCGGGCAAAAGCACTTTGACAGTCCTCACTCCATCGAAATCGCCTTCCCTTCTCCGTTAACTGGTGCAAGGGACGAGCAATATCTGCAAACCCTCTCACAAAGCGTCTGTAATATGAAGCTAGCCCAAGAAAACTCTGCACCTCGGTCTGACTAGTGGGAATAGGCCACTCCCTCACCGCCTGCACCTTAGCCGGATCTGGCATTAACCCCTCTGCGGAGATAACATGTCCGAGATAATGGACCTGTGTAGAAAATAGATCACACTTTGATGGTTTGACCTTCAAATTAGCCTGCCTTAACTTTCCCAACACACCATCAAGGCGCGTCAGATGCTCCTGGAAAGTGCGGCCAAATACGATAATGTCATCTAAGTACACTAAACAGGTGGTCCACTGTAAATCAGCGAGTACAAGGTCCATTAACCTCTGAAATGTACTGGGTGCATTACAAAGTCCAAAACTTAAAACATTGAACTCAAACAACCCCTGGCGTGTGGCAAATGCAGTTTTAGGACGGTCCTTTGGGTCAACCTCGACCTGCCAATATCCACTTACTAAATCAAGTGTAGAAAACCAGCAGGCATGGCTAAGGCTATCTAAGGCATCGTCAATTCGGGGGAGGGGATATGCGTCCTTCCTGGTCACTTCGTTGAGCTTCCTGTAGTCCACACAAAATCTCAACCCACCCTCCTTCTTTTTAACCAACACAACGGGTGCTGCCCACGGGCTACAGGACTGATTGATTATACCACCAGCAAGCATTTGCTTTAAATTATTGGTCACCTCTTGCTGTAAGTGAATTGGAACTCTACGGGGATGCATTTTAACTGGTTTAGAGTCACCTGTATCAATTTCATGTTGGGTCAGATGGGTCCTCCCCAAGTCAGTTTCTCCTTGACTAAAAACTGCCATGTTCTTATGGAACAAATCCCTAACAGCTTTTAACTGATCAGGGGAAAATCCCCTCTGTCCCACTCCAAAATGACTCAATAAAGTGTCAACTGACCAATCTACATGTTCTTTTTCTCCACAATGTCCTTGCACCTCATGATCCACTTCTACATCAGTAAATAAAGTGCCTACTTTCATTCCACTCTTTAACAATAAGCTATCATTAGTAACATTAATAACCCGGATAGGCAAGACACCTTGCTTGACCCTGCAAATAACTCTGGCTACCAAAATGTCACAATGTTTAGAGATGGAAGGGAGGGGCTCCAACATCCCCTCAGCGTAATCTCCCCAGCCACTTTGAACCTGGCCCAAAATGATGGCCTCACTGCGTGGGGGCACGACTGTGTCTGCCTGAATGGTAACTGTTTGAGGCTCCAGGGAAGGATTAAGATCTACAAGAGGGAAGGTCTTGCCCATTATCTGGCAATGTTTATTGCGCAGATCCACCACAGCACCATACTGCGATAGAAAATCAAACCCAAGCAAAATATCTCTGGAGGGAACATCAGATACCAAAAACTCTGCAATCAGTGCAAGCGAACCAAATTGACACACAGTCTGCCAGCAACCCAGAACATGCATCCCGCCACCATTTGCTGCCATAGCCCTGCCAGTATAACCTTCAAGATCACACCCCCCCTTGGTTATAGACAGCCAGAATTGCTTTGGAACAACAGATCGTGAAGCTCCAGTATCTACAAGTACATGACAATCAAACCCACCTATTTTAGTGTGAAGGTAGCCGGAACCACCCTTCAACCCATCAAAGGCCATGGTAGACGTAGAAGAGGGGGCGAGCATTTGGCCCTCTGTGCGCGCCCCCACTAGTTTCCCTGCAGATAAGGACAATCGCGGCGAATGTGCCGGTTACACCCACATTCCCAGCATCCACCATTACGTTCTGTACCCCATCTAGAGGATGACACAGTTGGTTTAGGTGAGCGCAGAAAGGGAGCTGGCTCTGGTGTGGAAAGAGAACCACTGGGACGGGCTACCGCTTGCACTGCAGTCTGCAGTGATTTCACTTCCTGCCGCAGGCCCTCTACAACCCCAAGCAGGGAGTCCATTCGCTCATCACTAGCAGACTTTTCCACAATCCCACGTACTCTACAATCGGATGCTATGGCCCCACCCTCTAGGCCCCTAATGAGCTCCAACTCTGCAGCTAAATTAATAGCACCCTCTAGTGTCTCAGGTTTAGCACTACGTAGGCTGATACGCAAATCCCCACTCCCTACATTCGCTATAAAATGATCTTTAGCCAGCAAATCTTGAGTGTCAATATCAGCAGAAGGATACGCTTTAAGAACTAATCGTCTAAGTGCCATGCCAAAATCTCTAATTGTCTCATTGTGCAATCTCTTACGGGAAGAAAAACTAGCCCGGTTCCAATCAGCGCTATCACAGGGATCTAGGCACTTACCCATAGCATCCCTCAACAAGGCATAATTAGATTTAGCCGTTACAGGTAACCCGCTATAAACTTCCCGAGCACGCCCAGACAACAAAAGACCCATGAATTTTAATCTCAATGAATCATCCCAATTATTAACATCAGCTGATATTTCAAACTGTTCCGACCAATCTGACCATTCTCGCCCTGTGCCAGTGAACGTTTCAGGCATAAATACAGGACGCGGCGTCCCTGGATTATTTGGAGGTCGTACAGGTGCATTTTCAGGCTCTGACATTTTAATAATTTATCCCACCGCTGCCACCAGTGTAATAAATATGGGTTTTCTTTATTTTGCTAATAATTTGCAATAAACACCAGAGCCTGTAAATGAACACAACCATAACCAATATAACAATCTTTATTTATTAATTCATAGACATATAAGTAAGCTATTGCTTTAAAATGTGCAGGGGCTCGACTACGGAAATAGCAGACAGCAACCAACAGCAGGATCAAAGCTTCATTACATCACTCGAGTCTAACCAACCAATCACACTCTTAAATTACACACCGCCACTTGGCGCTCACCGTAAGAGAAGCACTGCAAATTGGATCACTTCAAAAGTACACACGGCAACCCACCTAATAAGAGAAGCTAAATGATCTGCGTATGCACCTGACCCACTACCCCTTGTCCTCCCCCCCAATGCACCCTTAAGAACATTCACACAACACACACACACACACACACAGAGACAAACACAGACTAAAATGTAATTAATTGATGGCCACTCCTTGAATTCTAACTCTTTTTATTTGCCTAAATTACATTTGAACACATGGGTCACAAATGACCCGCATTCATTTCCTATGTAAAATTAGCCTATAATCAGAATTTCTTGCAGTACTCTTTGAAATCAGTGTAATTAGTCATTTAATATTCAAGTTTACCATCACAAATCCAGATTTTATTATGTTCAATCCTCTATGACTACTCTATGAATGTGACTAAGTTTAGTGAAACAATACAATGATTGAGCACATGGGTCAGAGGGTGGGTGTGTGCAAAGTGTGATTGTGTAAGATAATGAATATTATGAGAACAATTTTAATACAAATAACAATTTCTAATATTTCTAATACTAATCTGATTAGAAATAGTTGTTATAGTGGCACGATTGGTTGGGGCACCTGCACCACACGCCGGCGACCCGGGTTCGATTCCTGTCCCGTGGTCCTTTCCAGATCCCACCCCAATTCTCTCTCCCACTCACTTCCTGTCATACTCTACTGTCCTGTTAACTACTGGCCAATTAAAGGCATAAAAAGGGCAAAAAAATATGGTCTACCTGTGGATGGCATCATTCACAGGTATACCGTGGTGACGGTCTGAGGGATGTGAAAATAGATCTATAGCGAGAGGACTTGGAGAATTGGTTAACTTTCAAACTGTGGAGAAGTAGTAAATGCGACTAAAACTGATGGTTTTGCTTGTCGTACCACCTCAAGCTGGTCATTTTAACTGGTGTTGCTGGTCTACATTGTTGGTTTTTACTGGCCATGCCAGCTTATGTTGGTCCTTCTAGCAAGCCAGCATGACCATCTCAACAATGTCAAGCTTGGCAGGCTGGTCACCAGCATGACCATCTAACACCAGCGGTATCCCACACGACAGGCCATGACCAGCTTCCTCAGATGGTCATGCCAGCATGTCAACCTGGTGGCCTAACCAGCTACACCAGCTAGCAGCAATAGCTGGAAGAAAACCAGCAAAGAACAGCTCTAACCAGCTACCAGCGTACCATAGGGATGTTTCACAAATGACCACAGTCACTTTATGGTCCTGGCACACAGGCCGTGTGCATTTGGAGCAGGAGAGGGTGACTTTTCTATCACTGGCAGTTGGACAAAGGCTGCATTGCTTTCTCTTGGATTTTCTTAAGTCCTCTTGTGGCTGGGTTGTCTCAGCACTCCCCATATCGCCATGGCCTTGCAAATATTACAGTTACATAAAATGGTTCACATAATATTCATTATCTTACTCACAATCACACTTTGTAGACACAGGTCATTTCTGACCCATGTGTTCAATCATTGTATTGTTTCACAAAAGTTAGTCACATTCATGGAGTAGGCATAGAAGAATGAACAGAATTATTGGTGTTTGTTAAAATATTAATATGTAATGGTAAATTTGAATATGAAATGACAAATTACACTGATTTCAAAGAGTACTGCAAAGAAATTTTGATTATAGGTTCATTTTACATAGGAAATGAATGCGGGTCATTTGTGACCCATGTGTTCAAATGTAATTTAGGCACATAAAAAGTGTTAGAATGGAGTGGCCATCAATTAATGAAAATAATGATTGATGTTTGGAAGAAACTAAGTAAGTGATGGAAACCTGGAGTATTAGATGACAAATCAAATTATGTTCTTAAAAATAGCTCAGAAACCCTAACTCTTCAACAAAACTCCATAGAAAATGAATGCGGGTCACTTGTGACCCATGTTATGAATTAGAGGGGTAGTGACAGAAAAGTGTTTTTATTTAAAAAGTTTAAGAGAAAAAAATACAACTTAGCCTTGTAATGAACAAAAATAAGTTAATTGAGGAATTCATGGAGTGCTGGGTCATGAAAATAAGTTTTTTTTTAAAGAAATTGCTAAGAAACCCTAGCCCTTCAACAGAACTCCATAGAAAATGAATGTGTGACCCATGTTATGCATTAGAGGGGGTTTCAATAGTTCATGCATCAAAGGGTTAAGAACATTCTCTCTCACACACACACACACACACACACACACACACACACACACACACACACACACACACACACACACACACTAAAATGTTACTTAACTCGCCGACCGGCGACAACCCCCCCTGGGGTCTGAGTTCGTGGCGCTGACAATCACGCTGAGCACCGCAACCGTGGAGAAAGTTATTGTTGTTAGCTCACCCCACATGAAACACCAGACGGCGCAGACTATAAGCGGCTCCACACTCCTCTAAGGCCCCGGCCCTAACTGTATACAGGAGGCAACAAACCTCCCCTCCTGCCACAGGAAACTACTACCCGCTGGACTACCTGTCTTCGTCGCCGGCAGCCCTAAATAACTGCGAACGACACCCTCCCGCACCAGACTGTCGAACCGCAGCCGCCAGGTGATCCCCCGTCTCCTCTCTCACGCTACCTTTTGTCAGCTCTCTCTGTTAGTCCCAATCAGCCGCACCTGGCCCAGCCAATTAACAATCCCATCAGTCCCATTAATCCCGCAGTTCGATTAACAATCCAATTAGTCCCATCAATCAGTTCACCAACATCACACTACTACCAATTAGCTATTAGAAGAGGAAAAAATTGTAATGATCCGCTCGTGAATTCAATGATTTCTGACTGACCAAAGAATGTTTACTTTGTAAAATTAAAGTTCTATGGAATGATAAACAATCAGATTCCAAAAGTGATTGTTACCAGGGCTTGACGTCATAATTGGAGCATTAGCGCCAATTACTTTACCGGTAACTAAAAAATATTTGATCATGCCTTGAATGAATCCTTATCATAACACTTTTATGAAAAGTGAAAAACATTAGAACAACTGCAGTATATGACTATATTCGTAAAACTCACCGAATTACCGTCCATCGTCTACCAATCTCGATCGATGCCCGCCAGTCTCTCAGCAATGTTCTGGTCATTTTAAGGGAAACTTGGATGTCTCCCGCAGCTGATGACTTAAAAAAAAGTGTGTTTTGACTTTGGTTTAATCTTACCCAATTTATCTCAGAACCCAGGAGTCTATCTATGCCCACGACCTAAGAAGAAAATTCACAGGTGTTCATCCCTGTGCATGTCTGTCTTGCATCTACGGGGAGCACAGCACATGTATTTGATACCATGATAAAGTTGACTAAAAAGAGGAATATAAAATCATCATTTCACAATTGATTTTAATGCCTTAATTCAAAAAACGAGTAAAAATCGAACCGCTAAGGACACCACTTTTCTTTGTGATTGAAGAATGTACATCGTATGCCTAAATAAAATAAATGTTCTTCCTTATGCTAGGGGCAGCCTACGTATTTGTCCCTATGTTAAAATCCAATAGGAGGAGGATTTTTTAAATATGTTTTTTCATTTTATTTTCAAAGGCCAGCTATTTCATGGATCCAGGATATTATGCATCCTGATTACAGTAAGTTCCTTTGGCCTTTGGAATTAAAATAGCCCCACATCATCACATACCCTTCACCATAGCTAGAGATTGGCATGGTGTTTCTTCCAGTTTGCCTATTAACCTGTGTGATGCTCATTGAGCTCAATGCATAGGCTCAATGCAAATAGGGCTTGAGGATGGGAATTGCTGTGTGTGCACCATAGACTGCAGCACTTGAAGCAGCCGTTAAAATAAGTCAGTGAATATAATTCAGCACATAGATTTTCATGTCAGATATTCACATATATGTTACAGTGCTGGGTTCCATACTTGCATCTATTCAGTGAATATATTCAGCACATAGACTTGCATATGTATTCAATACACTCTTATACACTTACATGGCATGGCTAACATGTCTACCCTCTCTTTTTGTCCATATTTCACCAATGACTAATAACTATGTCTGCACCACCCATATAACTATCCTTGCACTGCTGCTATAACTCTTACATTACTATGTTATGTTTATTTTAATTGTCCATATATTTATACTATACTGTTATTACTATGCTTACTTCTTTGTACTGTACATATTTATTGCTGGTCACTAGAATTTAATATTGCACTGTTGGACTTATTTGCAGTGCACTACCAACTTGACACACACCTCATACTGGATCACAGTACCAATCCTCAGTACATTCATGCACATCTTTATCTATAGTATTTTACTGCTCCTTTAGTCATGTTGATTTGTTGATTTGCCTTGTATTTTCCTGTTTACATTGTAATGTATGTTGTGTGTGGTGTCTTAAGCTGCTGGGACCTTGAATTTCCCCTTGGGGATCAATAACGTATCTATCTATCTATCTATCTATCTATCTATCTATCTATCTATCTACAGTATATTGTAGCCATCTATTTAAATATGCTGGATGCAGCTGCATATGCGAATATGGCTATGGCTATGGCTATGGCTATGGTTATTTAGCAGACGCCTTTGTCCAAAGCGACATACAAATAAATAACAATACAAATTAAATTAACAGTGAACAATTACAAACTAGGGAGAATAGTAATATTATCAGTAAAACAATAATTTTAAGCACTAACCTAATGAGAAATAAAACAGTGAAATGAGAATAGCAATCAAATAAGTCACTCAGTTAATTATATAGGCCTATAATAATAATAACTAAAGCATGGTATGGCTAAATTTAAGGACAATAGCAAAATAAATTTCAAATTCTATCAATAGACAAATTATAACAAAACAATACTATTATACAAACCATAACACATCACAAACTCAAAGGACTAAGTGCATATTAAATAAATATGCCTTAAGACCCCTCTTAAAAGATCCAAAGCTGTTGCTGGAACGGAGAGCACTGGGCAACTCATTCCACCAACACGGAACCACTGAAGAATAGGATCTACAATTTGACCTAGCATGTATGGTTGGTCGACATATGGAATAGTTTTCCATTGGTTGTTCTGTATGGGGCATCCCTTTTAATATTTGACAAACTACATGGCTAACGTTTAATTTCTGTCAAGGACATCAAAAAGGACAACTGTAAACATCTTAACCCATTGTTCTTCTGTGTTATACTTGCAAAAAGTAGCCTATTATCCCTGCATTTGTTTTACTGAAAGGGTCCTGAATACAGACGAATGTAAGGGATTTGCGTTTGTTGCGAGTTGCGAATATCATAAGAAAGTTAGGCTGTGGTAGGCTACATTTTATTTATTTTTTTTTTTTTAAGTATATTTTTTGGGCTTTTATGCCTTTAATGACAGGACAGTGAAGAGAGACAGGAAGTGAATGGGAGAGAGTGTTGGGGTGGGATCCGGAAAGGACCACGGGGCGGGAATCGAACCCGGGTCGCCGGTGTGCGGTGCAGGTGCCCCAGCCAGTCGCGCCACTGCCGGGGCCGGCTACATTTTATTTTTGTAACATTTGGGATGTTGGTGTGCCATGGGATTTTTTCAGTGTCAAAAATTTGCCGTGGCACAGAAAAGGTTGAAAAACACTGCACTACAGTAGACAGTCAAGTCTTTTTTTGTGGTGGATGATTTATCCTGTATTGACACATCTGGATAGCAAATGTGATGATAGGAATTTTACATACAGCCAAAACACTTTATGTTCACTAAGTAATCATCTTGTGTCTCGATGTGGCCTTCTAAAGCCACACTCTTAAAACTGGTGTGTTGAAAACAACAAACCTTGCATTGTTTTTAACACATCTCTGACTCTGTGTCCAGATAGGGACAACATTCATTTCAAGAGTGCATAAAAGGTTTGGGGCAAAGGGGGTCTGTCACCACTCCCAAATCAGCCGGATGAGGCCGACCTCAGCAGGGACCTCCAGGGAATCTGGCCTGCCTCTCCCTCCACAATAACACAGCGGATAATACTGATGGCAGGAATAGGCAATGAAATCCTGTCGTGCAACCTCCAGATACTCTGGATGGAAACTAAGGGTCACAACCTCATGCGCACAACAATAATCCAAATCCCACTCTGCCTTCTAAGTTATTTCCCACCCATTTGGATGCAGGTTCTGGGAGCATACCGCAGGTGTAGGGCACTTCATATGTGCTTGAACACATATTAACGCATAATAAACTATTTAGTAAGTACAACAATTACTTGAACAGGTTGCAAAATAAAGATTGCATGCACCACAGTTTCTAAGCTAGTTGCATATGGGCAAAATTCAAGGCACCTGCATCACAGTGGACCCTAAATCCAAATTACAATTTACTTGTCCAAGTAAAACTTTAACCTTAGAGAGATAATGTGCATGCATGGGAGTAACACAATGGTGTCAAAACAACCAACAGGTCTCATTTTGTATAGCAGTGGCACTGCATAGTTGATGAGGAAGCTATTTGGTGGGGAGTCCATGTTGGGCTTGTATGGCCAGTCCCAAGTATGGCATGAATTGGTCATCCTGTGAGAAAATGAATAATGTAAGATGACATTTTCAGGGCTGACAGACAGGAAATTATCTGTGCCTGAAATTATCAAATACATTCGAAGACAATATAGAGAATAGCCTTTCTTGACATCGCTCCATGGCGAGCTCAAGCCTGAATTCAGGTATCACACCTTAACTCCACCAGGCCTGCATTTTTTAAAAAAGCTGATGGACATCTATTTTTTCAATTAAAAGTTAAATTGCAGGCAACAGTGTCTAAAGTTGTGTGCCGTGGTGGTGGTTAGTGACTAGTGGAAAATCATCAACAACTTACAGTTCCTGAATCAGAAACCAGCTTTAGGAGGGAGAAACTGATGATCATAAAATATTCAGATCATAATGTAGACTGGAGAGATGGTTAGAAAGCACGTTGACTGCCTAGATTTTCGCTGTTATGGCATACCATAGCTGTGATCCTGCTCATGGTGTTTTTCCACAACACTGAGCCCTTCAACATGTGATACACACAGACGACACTAGATGGTGGAAATGTTCTCAAAATGTATTATGTATAGACACTATGGTCCAAAGGGTGCATAAGCTTTAGGCCTTTGCGGAGCAACTGGGAGATGTATGACTACAATAAATATATACATTAACACTGGACATTCAAAACCTGCAGCCAGTACAAATTGTATTGTAAGAAAATAAAAGAGTTAATCATTCCTCCATAGTCTTAAAACGCAAAAGGCATCACTAATGACAACAAGAATGATCCACACTGACACTTTCTGTATAATCCACGATTAACACACATCCAATCAAGACTAGACCAGCATTCATTCAATACAGCACAACCTCAGTCCATCAGCAGTTTTAATGACATTAGTATTTTAAAACACCATGGCTTTCAACCGGAAGGGCTTATCCTTCAATATGTCCATGTTCAATATAAAAATCCGGTTTCACGAAAGAGTGTCCATCAGTTCACTGAAGCCATGGAGAATGTAGAAATGTTAAACAAGAACGACATGATGAAGGAGCTAGAGGAAAGTTGATTAAAAAATAGGGGACCCTTGGGCGGGGTAAGCGGTTGTGTTTATCATCTCAGAGAAAGTGGCTTGTGCTGCTCCCATTTTCCCTTTGTTAGCAGAAAGCAGTGTGCTGAACATCCCAATGTAGACAGAGATATGGGGGCAAGAATAGGGCAGTAAATGTAATCCAAACCCAACCCCTGTCCCCTATTCTCAAACTCAACAGCAGAGTGAGTGTTTGGTCCTGTGTTGGACATGTCTAGATGCTGTACCCCCTGACCCCCCCAATAAAATGAAAACCCATACAAGATCCATCCATTATTAATCAATGCTGGAGAGAAGAGAATGTTACAATTTGTACAAAGTTGTTGATGAAGGCACAACTGATTACATGTCCACAGCTGGTTTGGTTCTACCATGAAAATATCATATCAGGGAATGAAAAGGTGCAATATCATGACAATTAACATTATGATACTACCTCTACGACTAGGAACAAATCAGGCCTCAGGAACCGTTTATGTGCCTGAAGCACAGCATTAATGTTCTTAAAAAAAACAATATATTAACAGCATTAAAAAGTGCTTTGTGAGAAATAACAACAAAACAAAACAAAAAAAAAACACAAGATGGTATAGCATTCCTCTGCTTCTCATTGAGTGAGTGTAGCTGGTGGTAGCCTGGGCATCAGACGCCCCATGGCCAGGTTTGAGATGGCAGCAGGTTGAGCCAGTCTTAGAGCTTTCGAGGGGAGCTTCACACCTGGCGAGGACAGGTGGGGGGGGGGGCAATCCAGACAGCTGTCCACTTCTGTCCAGGACTGTCTCCTCAGTCCGCCTCTCCCGCAGGAGAATAGTCATCTATGAAGGGGATGTCCGGGTCAGAGAATCGCCTCTTGACCTTGGTGGCGGTCGGGGAGGGGAGGGACGCCGACGACGGGGAGGGCGGCAGCGCGGAGCCGAGGTCGCTGCCGGGGGCGATGTAGAGCGACTGGATGCTGTCCTTGCGGCGGCCGGGCTGCTCGCGGCGCTGCACCATGGTGAGGAAGGCGCGGCGCGAGGCCGGCGTGGCGGAGGCGGCGGCCGACGGGGAGACGCCGGGGGGCAGCCGCACCGTGCCGGGGATGATGGGGTGGCGGCGCTGGATCTGCTGCCGCACGGCGCTCAGCCACGAGGTGCTCTCGGCGCGCTGGGGCAGGTCGGCGGGCTTCGGGGGACAAGCGGGACGAGGCCGGCGCGCCGCTACGGGAGTCCTGCCTGGAAGACAGCGGAGCGGGTGAGTACAGGGCGGGAACAACAGCACAGCAGGACAGAGAGAGAGTCAGAGAGAGATGGAAAAACAAGTTGTGATAAGTGAGTGATAAAGGAGTAACATAAAAATGTGACAGTAAATTCACTGTGAACTGAAAGAAAAAACATAATCATGCTAACGTGTGATATACCATTAGTACAGAACCATAGAAATTCCTGACATTTTATTAATGGTCATCATCAGACATACTAGCTCAGCTAATTTCCTAAATTTATTCTGAGTCCTATAAATTAGAAATCATTATAAGGTTAATGTTTAAATGTAATAAAAAGCAATAATATTTGATGTTATGTTATGGTAGTAATAATAAAGAAATTCATGGATTACCCAAAATGGTGTGCTGTTAGACTAAGATTTTTCTTACAATAACTCAAAACTAATAGTCGGATCATAAGACCATCTACTGTCAGGATCAGAAATCATTTACACGAGATCGAACAATTTCTTCTTGGTTTGAGAAGACCAAGAATGTCTTTGTGTGAAAGAAACATGCATAAACATAAGACTCATGCAGCTTGCGTTGGCACAAAAGACTCTTGGAGACGATAACAACCTGCTACAGAGCGGAGGGCACCGGCACCCGCTTTAAATGCACCACCACCAGCTTCTCCAGACCTGCACCACAAAAAACGACAGGGAGGGGGGGAGGGCCACACGTTGGATCACCGAAGCGCACGTGAGAAAAGCCAGAAAGGGGGGGAGGGGGGTTAGAGGGTGGGGGGGGGGCAGAGTTGGAATGGGAGAGCAGAAAGACTGTACCTTCAATACTGACCTTCCGTCTCGGTGTTGCTGGTGGTGGTGGTGGCTGGAGGGGAGCCGGTGGTGAGGGTAGGGGTGGCCACGCGATCGTCCAGCAGGCTCTCTGAGCTCAGCGACGCCTCAGAGTCCAAGTTCTCCTGATCAGAACCGGGCTGCTCCAGCTCAGGCAGCCTACAGGCCAGCTCCTCTCTGGACACGACATCCGACACACACACACACACACACACACACACACACACACACACACACACACACACACACACACACACACACACACACACACACACACACACACACACACACACACACACACACACGAGAGCACAGAGGTCAACAACCAGTAAAGTGTGGACAAACACACACAACAACCTGGGGACTAAATGTCTTAAGTGCCGTTCATACCAAGAACGGTAACGATAGGTTAACAATAACAAAAAAATATCGCTCTAGATATATATGAACAGACGTCCACACAAAGCCTATAAAAATAGTGAAGAATGAAGAACAATATTGTTGGGGATCACTTTCAGAGAGATTTTGCAAGCAATAGAAAGCTGACTGCCAATCAGAATCCATCAATTTTCAGATGTCACATTCATCAACACGATTTTCATTAACGCGACTAGATGATTTCATATCAGAGCTTTAGTCACTCTTAGCAAATGAAATATATTGTCTGTTCACCCAAAATAAAATGGATTAAGTGCACTGAATTAACAACTTAAATAATAGAAACACTTGTCATAAGTGCACAAACCGGTGTCACAACAAATCAGAAGGTGCTCATTCAGGTGAGAGAACATTCAAAACAAAGTAAGTTTGCATAAGAGCCTGATCTATCTGGGCTACCATAACACAGTAAAGACAAGCATATAGTAGAAAGGTTCTGTACTTCTCCTGTTTGATGGACTTGATCCTCTCCATCAGGTTTCTCTCTGCCTCCGTGTCCGAGTCGATCGGCTCGTTCTCAGGCACCACGCACAGGTCTGAAGACGACGGCTTCTCCCTCACCTGGAGAAGGAAAGCGCCAGACATAAGACAGGTTAGTGAAGCGACTGGAGCGACGAGCTGGGGGTGGACGATGACCACGCCGCAGTGCATTCTGGGTTAGTGGAGTAGGAGGAAATGGGAGGACGGGACACCTCTGCCAGGCCACATGCTCTCTCTGTTTTCACAGGATCCTCTAGAATAATGATTCAGGTTAGGGTATTAGGAGTAGGGGATGGGGGGGATGAGGAGAGTCATACAATGGATTGCCATGTCAATTGAATGTTAAAAGATTACAGAGCACAGATTCCAAAAGACACCAATCACATCACCCTACAGGAAATAAGAGAAAACAACACTCAAGTCACTCACACACACACACACACACACACACACACACACACACACAGAAAGAGAGCGAGCACCAGTCTCTATGGCAGGAATTTCAAAGCCTTGTGCGGCATGGCAGATCTGCATCACATATGCTTCTTGGCGGAATACAAAAGCTATTAACACATTTTAGCTCTAGGGGAGAGAGGGCCTATGAGAAACAACTGTTGAGCTATCCTAAGAAAAACAAAAAAACAAAACATACCCCACTGGAAACACAATGGGAACATCAGAGAGGCCTGCACAGCACAGCTTTGAAACTCATGCCACTGTCACAAAGGAATTGACTTCCCAACCCCCATAAAAGAGATCTGTTATGTTTTCCACAAAAGTAGACAAACCATTCCACACCTGCCCCTCTATATACACTCGCACATCACAGCAGTCCGAAACAGACACGAGGCTACATGCACTCCGCTACGGAGCCCAGGAGGCGTCTCCAGCGCGGGCCGGATCTGGCTCGGACGCGGGCCAGGCCCGTTCCACAGCTGGCCGCCATATGGGGGGTTAGTAGTATGGGGAGAGGGGGATGGATGGACGGATGGATGAAATGAGATGCACGTCATGCACGTGCAAAGATGAGCACTTCAAAACAAAAACCCAAACGGGACCACGTCATGACCAGCCGAGCGACGCTCATACATACCGAGCCTCTCACCACCGGAGAGGTGTACCTGAGTGGTAACCGCCACGTCTACAGAAAACCAAAACAAGGAACAAAAAAAAAGAACCAGACAGCAGGACAACGGTTACATATGCAGACAAGAAGCGAACTTGAGACAAAACATGAAACACGACCTGTGGAGCTCCAAAACCAGCTCCACACTATGGAGGGACATTGGAACCAGACATTTGCTTGGGACAACACGCTGACTGGTATGCAACAGGTCTAACAAAACGCTGAGGAAAGCTGAGGGCTGGAAAGGGTAGAGAGTGGGCACCAACCGTGTGGTTTCTCTTCAGCTTGAGCTGGTGGACGGCCAGGTTCTCGGCGTACTCCAGCTGCTCGATCTCGTCCATCTTCTCGTTGTAGCGTCTGATCTGCTCGTGGATGAGCATCTCCACGCACCTGACGGAAACACAGGAGGGACAATCGCAAGGTTACACGACACCTTTCCCAGTCACACAACAGGCGTTAATGGGGAATAACAGGTCAAACCAAACAGAAATGACAAACTGCAGTGTGTGAATATGAAAAATATTCTTCCGTCTCAGAAGCAGAAGGAGCACCAAATAAGTATAAAATCATGCATTCATAGGACATCTAATAAAGCCCAAGGCAAACAAATGTCACTGTCATCCATCTAGACTTTTAAGCCCTCCTCAGAAACCAACTCAGGTTACGCAACTCAAAAGGTTACAATTGGCAAGTGACAAGTTCTCAGACAGGAACAATGCATCATATTTGAGGAAAGGGCAAAAATGACTCATATGGCAGAATCGTTATGTGAAGATGATCGTTATGTGAAGTGTACACACACAGCATGTCCGGTCTCTGTCTAAGTTGTGACCTACATTCCACGTCTGTGTTTTGCTTCAAGATTAAACCTGATGTAGTGAGACTCGGGAGAGACTGACACTTACATGGTTGTCTTGGCGACATCCTTCATGCTCATGAGTGGATCGGCACTGTCTGGACAGCGCAGGATGCACGGGGCGAAGACGATGGCCAGAGAGTTGGGGGTCATGCGGTTGTGCACTTCCTCTTTTGACACTCTGTCAGAGAGTCACAGACACGTCACACATTAAATGATGTACTCAGCAACATGTCTATGTCTTCCTTCTTAAATTGTACAGTGGATCAATCCACACACTTGTCTTTACTTAAGACACTTCACCGTTGTTTTGATGAATTGTAAAAAAAAAAAAAACAGCCATTGCTGTTGCAAATAGCCATTTTTGGTCTGGAAAATACTTAAAGATGCCAAGAGAAAGTCATGGTTGGCAGCTCTGGTCAACCATTAGAAACGTGAGCTCACCTGACGAGGTGAAAAATGAGTCTCTCCAGCGTGTTGAAGTGTGATGTGGGAAGCTGATCCAGGCCTCTGTAAATGGCTTGAAGCTGTTCTTGCTTTTCAGGGAGTTCTGCAAAGAGACAGAAGTCAAGTCATATGACTGAACGTTACATCAAAGGCTTAAAGGCACGTTGCAGGATCTAGGCATAATGTATAGACCCATGTTCAAAAAACAACAACAACAACAACAACAACAACAACAAAAACGTTTTAGGTTGCCACCAGACAGGATTAATTCCCTTGTTGACAACTGCTTCACAACAATACAAACACCAATGTCTGAATCCATTTGCGTGGAGACACCTACCCACAGCTCGGAGGAAATCACTGTAGTAGGTGAAGGTCATGAGGGGGTCAGGCAGCTCTCTGAGCCACTGCTTGATCAGGCCTGTGACAATGTGGGTGGAGTAGTTCTCAAGGCACACACTGGTAGGGTCTGGAGGAGCAGAGAAACCCAGGAAATACCACCACAGGTAAGAAAGTCAAGCTTGCTATATGATATGAGGATATGAAGATTTCAAAACCATCATGCAAGCGGTCGGTCACCAAAAAGTATGATCCAAAGGCAATCTTAACCTGCTACCTGTTAAGGTATTCTATTAAGTGAAAAAGGATTCAGCTACACAATCCAAACAATTGTCACAGTGACCAGCCAAATATATGTGTGTGTGTATGTCTGATCTTGTCTACTCAAAAAAATTCTAAGTCAATGGCTAATGGCTGCAATGTCTCTCAGGACTTGCCTGCCTCCATCTTCTGGTAGAGCTCTTTCATGCGGTTGGCAGAGCCAGACTTCCTATAGATGCCCTCAGTGTAGAGGCCATTCATCTCCACGTGCTCCAGCATGATCTCCAGAACAACGGGGACCGGGGTCTTGTCGTTGGTCAGGTGGCACACACGCACACCGAAGTTGCGCATCCCCGAATCCTCCTCGTTCTGAAGGAGAGGTGTGTGTGTGAGGCATGGTCACTAAATACACACGCTGTATTTCTGTGCTGAACCAGCCCAGATTTTATACAGAGGTCACGTAACACGAGTGATGACAGACAGAATGGAACCAACACAAACCTTCTTGGCACAGAAAGAGGAGCAGTCTGTGGTAATTTTGCTCAGGCATTTCTTGTGGCACACCATTTTGCAGTCTGTAAACACAAGAGGAGTTTGGTTACACTCGTCAAGGCAGAGGAGCCAGAATGACGTACTGTATGCTGAATGCTGACTGGATGAGGTCTTCACTCACAGCTACACATGCAGGCTTTCTCCATGCCCCAGATATACGAGGTGCACTGGTCACATGACTGCACAATGTTGACCTGGTAGGTGGTGAACATGTGGTCCAATGGGCTTTCCATCTACAAATAGAACAGCAAGGTCAGCACTAGCAGCATCCTCGAGCATTCTCAACGGAGGAAAGAATCTCAAGGTTCATTCACAAGGTCGACAAATTAAACCAGAAAAAAAGGAAACGCTACAATTCCTACAAGGCTTCGTGAGGTACCAAAATAAAGTTTTAGGATTAAAATTGGATTCGGCTAGGCTACATATAGGTGAATAAGCTCAACTTACGCTTTTATCCTTTTTCCGTCTCTTTTTCCGTGTTTTAGCGGGCTGGAATAAGCAAAAAGGTCAGCAGGTGAATTCTTGCCAACACTACTTTCAGCATTATGTGATGCCTTACACCAAGTTATACCAAATAACCATCAGAGAGCACACATGCTACATTACGGCCTTCCAAAGGCAACTAATATTCATTACTTTAAATGAACTCCAGATGGACATCGGGTGTACATACACGTGTGTGTGTGTGTGTGTGTGTGTGTGTGTGTGTGTGTGTGTGTGTGTGTGTGTGTGTGTGTGTGTGTGTGTGTGTATATACCTTGGCTGGCTCCGCTTCCTCCTTCTTAATCTCTCCTCGTATGAAGCCATCCAGGACCGACTGGAAGAGGTTGACCACCAGCTGCACCTCGGCCTTCTGCTTCTCTCCCGCGAGAGCCACCACCTTCATCTGGTAATTCTTCATCAGGGCCTTGTAGCCAATGTGAGGCTTCTTTTAAGACAGCCATAAGAACAGAAGAGTGAAGGCACACAAGTATCAGTCAACAAAGCACAGATAAAGTATGCAGTCAAGAGGGTGAACGGTCTGTGAGGGGTACAGTAAGTGACGTACAGACAAGGAGTACATGCTCTTGATGGTCTCTCTGAACTCCCGGGTAGCCGTGATGAAGATGTCCTCTGTGGCGGACAGCTGCTTACCTCTGGAGCGGAGGTCGTTCACCTACAGGAGAACACAGAGCCAAACGCACGTGAACCAATAGAGATGGAATTACATGAAACGTCATGGTGCCACTGCTTCATCCATCTGAATGGCTTCATATTTGGTACAGTACATGCGGATTAAACAGGACTCAAGGCTTGCTGAAATAGTCTGAAGTCTGGCAAAAACCTTGACTGCACATGTCATATCAAGGTGATCTTTCAGAGTAGAAATACAGTTTGAATGTTTAAAATACACTAAGATAACCTAGAAAAGATCTGTGTGGAGAAAAAAACACTGATTTGTAGACCAACAAACTGCTTTGATCCATTTGAAGAGCTTTGTTGAAATAAGAATGGCCAGTTGTACAAAACCTAGATTTTACATTTCATACCAAAGCGATAGGTCAGATAAGTGGTCATAAGAGCTGAGGAGCTGAATTAGACGGTTTAAAAACATCAGATTAGATAAGTTGAGGAAATATAGACCAACAAAAATATATTTTGCCTACAAGAGCAGCAGATTCACTCGATGATACTAGAACTTGAACTAGACAGGATGAAACAGTTGATAACAAAACAGGCCCAGGAATGAGGTCGGACCTGATTGCCAAGGAACTCGTCCAAGTGGCGCAGCTCGTTGGCGTTGGTGATCTCGCGATCCAGCGAGGCATTCCACTGCTCGGACACCCGCGTGGCGCGGCTGATCTTGATGGTGGGGTTGCGGCCTCCGCGTCCGATTGGCGCCTCGCTGTGGTGGTGCGCGCGGGAGGAATGAGGCGGGTGGGCAACTGCGTGGAGGAGAGTTAGGAGAGAAGACCAAACATGAGACCCCCAATGGGAGCAGACATTACAGTGCCGAGATCTTTTGCCAGATATTGAAATGCGTAATCACTGGTGTGGAACGCATACATAAGCAGATAACAGAAATGTGAGCATGCAAGGGTGGCCTTCAGACAAAGATTTTGTATCTTGGAGTGAGTTTTTGTTTCTTTACATCAACGCAATCTCAGAAGACAATCTTTTCAATGGTGGGGCGACACAACACAAAACGGCACAGCACGCTATTGGCCTCATTTCATACATTCACTTAAGTGCTATTATTAGGCCTTATTTGCATAAGCCTTGCATACCTTCTGCAGAGCGTTCAGCAAGAGACTGGGCCATAGTGAGGTCCCCATCCTCTGGTGTTTGAACTTTCTCACGCTTCTTCAGGATCTTCCTCAGGAACCCAGACCTAGTGAGCACACACACAACCCAAAGAATGGATTTAAAATATGCCTCTCTATAGCATTACATGCCAAGCTAGAGGACACACACATCACACAGAGGGACATATGTTGACTAGAGAAACAAGAACCTGCATGTGTATGTGTACGGGTATTGTTATGATATTTAGCAGAGACTTTTGTAAGATTAAGGTCTTAAGGAAATAAGTGTTTGTGTGCTGCATAATTGCCAGGCTTTCATTCAGGGATGGGGCAGTACGCTTCTTTCCATATTGACATACTTATGTCACATGGGACACATGTGAGACCATTATTTCAAGACATGTTCTCAAGGTCTGTTTTTTGTCTGTGTTCAAAGATCCCTCCCCACCACCACCCATCTCCTATCTTTCCACCTAGACCAATATTAAATCAAGTCTTAAACTCAAGGGATGTCATTTCCCGTGCCAACTATTGTCTACTCTGCACAGGGACACCCTACTTATACCAATCAACCGTGGAGAATCCAGAGCAGCAACACAGCTCTGGGACCAACTCACAGCATACCAGGGCTGTCATCAAACTCACCTGATCCCTAAATATATGTGCTCTTAATAACATCAAGCAACCACGTTCACATAGCCTACCATTTTGTGGTATTTTCTCTCCGATTACTATTTCGGTCTGGTCTTGAACCTCAAATCTCAATCTTGTGCTGGCCTTGATGGGCACGGTTCTTGGGATTTGTCTGGGTCTCAACATGATCTTGACTACCGTGAGCACACAAAACATTTGCTCGCTTTGGCAACATGTCCATTTGAAACCCATGCTTATGTTTAACAAGGCGGATGTTTACATTAATGCCATGGTTACAAGAAACATGGAGACAACATGTGCCATTTGATTCTCCGCCTGATGCTACCACCAGGGCAGTGAATGGCCCTTCCTCCAACAAACCGCTGCTCAAAGGAAATTAAGTTTTCAGGAATCCAAGGAATCCATCCCCTCCCATAACGAGGGCCTCTGCAGCTATATAAGGTAGAGGAAAGTTTACACATCACTGAAGATAGATGAGCAGCCCTGGATGGAACCATCGAGGCAGTCGAGACTCCCGGGGGAATCAGTGAGTCAGACTGTGTGAAAGGCCACCCATGTCTGACCTGAGCTTCATGAGTCACTACACTGTCAACTTGGTTGGAATATGAACACTACGCCTAAAACCACAGGATCTTCATTCAATGCAGACTTAGTAATATCAGGGATTTCTGTAACATCCCTCTAACTTATATTACGTTAGGCTCACAAACAGTCAAGAATAGAAGTGAACAGTACATCAAAATGGACCTACAAGGCGAAATTACAGTCTAAAAAACAATCTACAGTGGGGCCCATTTGTGGAGAATGTGTATACTTTCGTTGAGGACCAAAACAATGGTAACCACCGCGGTTGTGAATAAGACCGGAGCTGTCCTTTCAGCTGCTCCAGTGGATAAGCATCTTGCTCATTAGGTTATCCACTGAGGAGACAAGTCCGCTCATCCTGTGGTGTGAGATTGTGTTAGGAGACAAGGGAGAGGAAATACTGTACTTCTCTGGGGTGGAGGGGTGGAGGTGGGGAGTGTCCTGCTGGCCCTCGGGTGATCTCCTGCTGGCTTTGGCGCCTTCCGCTATCGACTCCGTACTGACTTGACCCTGTGGAACAGCCATCAAGCACGCCAGAGGTTAGCAAAACAGCCAGAGACCTCTCCGCAGCATGACTGAGACACTCCACTCCTCCGAGCAGGTCTTCAGGGTCTCGAAAAGGAAGCAGATTGTGATTAAATGAAGAGGATCTGGCCCATGGTTAGTAAGCGCCCTCGAAAGTCACCTCATTATTCTGCCCATTATTCAGAAAGCTGAGAATAAATTAGATGAGTATTTCATGAATTTCCCCCAAAAGGCAAGTTAGTAGTCCACCACCATTTTGACCTTTACAATTTAAAAAAAATAAATAATAATTCTCTAAATTAATTGTACAGGCGTATGATTGGAGGGAGGGATGGATTTATAAACTATGAGATTGTGACAGGTAAGAGACATTGTATTAGCAAATTAAACATAAACTATTGATTATGGAACATTATGCATGTCAAATGTTAACGGTGTTCATGTAATAGAGCCAGAAGCTTTCTGTGATTGGCTTGTTAAAAGTGCAGAGGGCTCAGTGCTTCAATGACTAGCACATTCCAAGAAGACTTGGAGGAAACACATACAGCATGTACTGAACTTAAGGTATGGTTCGGTCTTCTGCCAAAAACAGTGTATGCAGCCTGAGGGAGTGAACATTTGTTTATCTTCCTCTGAGGTAGGTGTAGTGACAAAAAAAAAAAGAAAGAAATCTGACACTGTCTGTCTAATGTCCAAACACACATCCAATCAAGACTGAACAGGAAAAACAGGTCTTCAGAGAAGAGAAGGGTAAGAGAAGTCAAACCGACGATTCCGGGCTCCACCTCCCAATGCAATGTTTTCATTTTATTTCACAAGCAGCCAGGCGAAAACACCACCTCCTCCTCCTCCCCACCCCAAAAACGGCAGCAACCTCTACTGTGGTTTCACCTGAACCTGCGGTCTGCCTGGAGGCGTGGCCTGGACTGGACTCACGGGGGGCAAAGGGAAAGACCAGTACTCCACGTCTTCCATTTCTGCGCTTTTTACTGGCAAGCAGCTACGTGCAAAACCTAGCCGGCGTTTGCGTCGTTTGCGGTGACGCACTCGCCCCTGAGTGAGCCAGACAAGCACAGTGACATACTGATCCTCATGAGCCACATGCTGACAAGCGGACAGATATTACACCTGTACACACCTACGTCCAACATGCAGCAGCTCTACACATCTCACACACCGAGTAAATGTTAGTTAAATTTACAGCACAGCTATTGACTACTAAAATCAAAAAAGTCTTTCTACAAAGGTCGTTAGCAAGGTTACCTGTCTGTTTCCAGGGCCGTCTCCAGTAGGGGAGACAAAATTGGAGACATCATCAAGAGATAACGAGATGTCCCTATCCTGAGCCCTGTAAACAAGATACATACAAACATACAAGAATAAATAAGAATACAAGGATAAATAAACCAAAAAAATACAATAATATGCAAACATCTACAGCTCTATGCTTTTCTTTGAGCTCTTCTATCTCAATTTATATCCGAGCAATCTCGTTAAAAGGTCTTCAAAGTGAAAGCAAAAGTGGATGTACCGCAGAGCATTTATTTTCCTGCTCTTGGGGATCTGTGCTTCAGGCGAGGTGCTCTCTGACGCCTGCCCTCCCCTCTTGCCCTTCCTCCTGTCCGAATGCCTGTCCCGGTCGCTGGCTTTGCCGTGACTCGGCAGGCTCGCCGTTCCCACTGGCGGTGAACTGGGGGCTTCGTTGTGCCCATTACGATCCGTCTTGGCGCCAGGGATATCCAAGGGCAGCGTGGAGGGTCGGACCGGCGCGGGAGACGAGCTCTTGCCCTCCTTGGACTTCCCTTTGTCCTTCCAGGCCACAAAGGTGTACTGGTCCAGCTCTTTGCTGTCGGAGTTCTCCTTGGGCTTGGCCTCAGGTGCGCTGCTGGTGCTGGGGCTGGGGCTGCTGGGGGGGGGCTCGTGGCTTTTGAGCTTGGGGGACAGGTCGTCCTTGGAGGCCGACGCAGCCCTCTGGAGCTCCCTCTGGCTGTGCTCCAGGCCTCGCTGTCGCCTGAGCTCTCTCTTCTCTTGGCTCCGTGACGTCTGGGCCTTTCCTTGCTGCTGGGGAGCAGCTTTGGACGCTTTCTCCTGGACAGCACCAGAGACGTCGGAATCTGCAGGAGCCTCCTGCGTCAGAGACTGCTGCTCCTTCTCTGGCACGGCTGCTGTGTGACTGACCTCCTGACCTTTTGGCGAAGCTGGAGCGGCCTCGTTGACCTTGACAGGTGCGCTTTGAAGCGACTCAGGTGCAGGCCCTGCCTTAGCCTGTGTACCGTTTTTTTCTGGATGGGGGACATCCGAGGCTTTCTTGTCATCTTCTGACGTTGAGCACTCCTGGATGGGGGACCTGCCCCCCTCCTGGGACTGGATGTCCTGAGACTGCTCTGGGCTTTCTGCTTGTACCGCTGGTTCTGGCTGGCTGGCGCTTTCAGGCATTTCCGCCTCGCTCTTGGGCTCCTGAGGGTCTTCTGGTGCTACTGCCTGAGAACTTTGTGGGGCAGCCTGCTGCTCCATTTCCAATGCTCGCTTGGCAGACTCTTCCTCCTCTTTCAGTTTCCTAGCTGCCTCCTCTTCCTCTTCCTTCACCCTCTTTGCTTCAGCCTCGGCTGCTAATCGCATTTCTTCTTTTCTTTTTGCCTCCTCTTCCTCCTCCCTACTCTTAGCTTCCTCCTCTTCTCTTCTCCTCGTCTCTTCCTCCTCTCTCCTTTTTGCCTCCTCTTCCTCTCTTCTTCTTGCTTCTTCCTCCTCTCTTCTTCTGGCCTCTTCCTCTTCTCTCTTCTTTTTCTCCTCCCTGATGGACTGGCATCTAGAAAACGAAATTAGCGACAAGCGTTACAAACAACACAAGTGAAATCACCTTATAATGATGATTAGAAATGAAGTGGTTGGTTGTTTATGGGTGTGGTGCAGTACCTTCGTCGTGCCGAGTTCCCCCTCACCAACGCCTGCATCTTCCGGATGGCGGACCGTTGCCGTAGATACTCTGTCCTCTGCCTGCAGCCCCTCCAGTGGGCCTGCAGCAGGGTGGCTGCCCGCCATCGCCGATCCCTACAACAACGCCGCCAGCATCTCTGGATGGTGAGAGAGAGAGAGAGAGAGAGAGAGAGAGAGAGAGAGAGAGGAAGCAAATGTTTTCGGTGTGCATACTACATACATGGTACAGTTTTATTCACAAGATTCACAAAATTATTCATAAGGGGAAAAAATTCAAATCTGGTCATCCTGTAATCAGTATTTTCTTACAATCACATCTGTTTGAAAGTAAGTTGTCAGGGTATAGGCAACACATGGGCAAACACAAAGGGCAAATACACTACTCTCTGTACTTGACCTTCCTCTGAGTTAAAGCTATGACTTCAATGTTTTCAGTGCCTTTAAACAGAAGGCCACCACAAGCATATATTTACCATTTAGCTCCAGTCATTTCCTAGAGCAGCTGAGTCATAATTAAAGTGGGGACTAAACAGTGTCCAGATGTGTTTAGTTTACCTGAAGGAGGATGGCAGACTGCCTCATACTCTCAAAGTGCCGCTGCTCAAGCTTGGACCGGAACCAGCGCTGCAGGAAGATGATCTTGTACATGACGTCTTTGTGCAGCGTGTCCTGCAGCTTCTGACGTTCAAGCTCCTTAAGGTAGACCTAAGGAGGATGTTCACTAATGGTCACTTTACAAGCTTGGCATTCAAATTGTCAAAACATACAAACACCACAGGGCTTAGCACTGTGGGATACATGTAATCTGAAATCGGTCCATCTGATTTCCTTTCCAAATGTGTTTTTAAAATTCTTAGTGCAGTTTCGATTACCTTGGTTTTGCCAATCTGATAGGTAGTGTTGTCTAGTCCCATCTTCCGAAGGAGAGCCGAGATGTCCTCTTGGCATCCAGTAGCATTCCTGGGCAGCAACACTCGAAACTGCTCCAAGAATTCCTGCAAGATCAACATATCCAAAGACAGTTTTGATCGAATCCCCAAGCAGCAGTGGTGTGATCTGAATAACTAGCAGAGCTTTTTTTTTTGGTGCAGCATCCCTGGAATTCACACACACCAGCGGGTTGGTGCATCTAAAGGGACACTTCACCGATTAGCATTAAGCTTTGTATCTTTAGAAAACCAGTCATGTTTTTGAGTGGTCATGCATCATTCCTCAGCCTTGAGATGGGAGAAATACGGATTTGAATGAAACCCACGAATAGGACTTCCTGCTTTCAATGATGTAAAATTATGATTTTTACATCATTGAAAGCAGGAAGTCCAACATTGAAATCCGTATTTCTCCCATCTCAAGGCAAACTGAGGGAATGATGCGCGACCATTCAAAAACATGACTTGTTTTCTAAAGATACAAAGCTTAATGCTAATCGGTGAAGTGTCCCTTTAAGGAATCACCTATTCAGCGCCTCTCACCTGATAAGTGTACTTGGCACCGTACCCAGACCTCCGGATGCGCACCGTCTCCAGCATGCCTGTGTACCGCAGCTGCTGCAGAATCAGGGACTCATCAAAGCACATCTCCCTCTGATGGGGAAAAAAAACAAACACAACATGAACACCTTACAGTGCGGTTTCTGGGGATACAGAGGTCATGGGCAGCCTTGGTTTACATACGTCTTGCATTTTAAATGAGCAAGCAAGGACCAGAAGTCTGATCCAAAGGCAGGTACGGCCGAGTATATGCAAACGCTAGAGCAGAATTGAAATGGTGTTCGCTCGAGTTGTGTCACCTTTTCAGCATTAGACCTGAGGCAGCGGATGAAGAATGGTTCGGCCCTTCCCAGCGTCTCCAGCAGCTTGCTCAGGGAGGTCTGGAGAAGAGAGCGACACAGTGATTCAGTATTTACACGAGATTCCAGTGACACCAGGGAACTGACAGGTCAACAAGGGGATATTTTCAAGACATTTCCAGGAGGCACTTTTGATCATCTCATCTAGCTAAAATCCATTTTAAAGGGATAGTTCGGGTTTTAAGACACAAAGTTATATGGGTTCCCTGTCAGCAACGTTGTGCATCAGCACTGACTTACCCCGCAACAGCGTCCTGTGAGCCGAGATCCAGCCGGTTTTTGATGCTGAAGAAAGTAGTCCGGCAAGTTTCTGGGGTCACGAAAGTAAAGTGTTTTTCTTCTCAAAACCATATGCGTTCAAAAGAGTGATATATTTGCACCACAAAAACGTTGTCCAGGAAAAATTCAAACCTCGTTATCACTTACTTATTTTTCGCGATTCCTATCACTGGGCGCTACTGACAGCTGGACAACGTTTTTGTGGTGCAAATATATCACTCTGTTGAACGCATATGGTTTTGAGAAGAAAAACACTTTACTTTCGTGACCCCAGAAACTTGCCGGACTACTTTCTTCAGCATCAACAACGATCAAAAACCGGCTGGATCTCGGCTCACAGGACGCTGTCGGGGGGTAAGTCAGTGCTGATGCACAACGTTGCTGACAGGGAACCCATATAACTTCGTGTCTTAAAACCCGAACTATCCCTTTAAGTTCTTGGCTAGCCACACTGAAGGTTCCAGTAATAATTCACAAACTGGATGCATTAGAGTTCAGCTGTAGGCAATTTCAGCTTTTTCCTATCAGGCCTTCTGACATTTTGTGGTTAGTGTCTAAAGTATTATTGAAGTTTCTGAACCCAACATCAAAGTCATTCTGTGACCGGTCTGTCTAAAATTATCCAGAGGATCAATCATGGTAAGTGTTTGAGTTCAAGACAGATACATGTGCCTTCTTCCAGACAGACTCCTACTTCCTCCAGTAGCTTTAAACCTTGAGAATTGAAGTGGGATTTTGTTTTGCTGCAGACATTTCTTTGGAGGTCAACAGCAGTTTGTCTCACATCTTAACTGTACTCTGGAACTGTTAATCATGCTGATGGAGGAATAGGGGAATTTATGCATCAAGTCAATTTTTAATCCGTCTACAATGGGAAGTCACAGATAACCACTTAAGTGCTACTTTAACATTTTAAAATATGGAGAACAAAGATTTTTGTCAAAAAAGGATTTACATTTAAACAGCTCTCTTTATTATCCCAATATTGTATGAATTATTCCTTTCATAATTGTTTATTAATTTCCCCAATCAACCCAAAGTGACCTGAATTTCAAGCATCTTTTCAGAGAGTATGGCAATACTGTGAATCTAATTAACAAGGTCAGACCCTTACCTGTTAAACAATAATCAGAGAGAAAGATGCTGACATAGTCTTCTTCTTCAGAAGACCATCTATGAGCTTAGTTCAACTGTTCAATACTGAGACTGATACCATTACCAGCTGACAGAAGTGGCTTGTAAGAGGAAATCTGTCTTGATCATGTGAGACAATATTAAGACTAAACAAATATGTTGACATTGCCTTACTCTTCTGAAGACTATCCTTGGATCTAGTTAGAATACGCAGCACTGGAGTTGATGCCAGCTGACAGAAGTGGCTTGGCAAGAGGAAATCTTCGCCTTGATCAGCATACCGTTTCTGCTGTTTCTTAAGTCATGAGCTTATATTGTCCTTTTGTACTTTCCGTACGGGACGAAGACGTTTCTGGAAATTCTCAACTGAAATAAAGATTTAATTTTCGAAAGCACCCATTTTTCACTTCCCATTATCCAGACGATGGGATTGAAGCCACATGTTTGGCACTGCTAGATGTCTCAGAGGAGACTGCTTATACTGGCCATTCTAACCCAACACGACTGGTTTTTGAAATAGGGCAGCCTCGGCACAGGACTACCCTCTTGTATGAGGAGGGGCAGTTTGGTGGATCTACCTGGAACTGAGCGCTGATGCTGGGGGGCTTCTTCTTCTTGTGCAGGTGAAGCAGAGACTTGGTGGTGCGATCATGCAATGTGAGGCCCACGATGTATTTAAGTGACCGTGAGTCAAGGAGCACCTAGATGAGCAGGGACATCAAGGGGGTGAGTTCGAATGACTTAAGACCTTCACATACACTGACTCTGAACTGGAAGACCTACATTTCCTAAGTAATCAAAGGCGTTAGTACCCATCATCACTAAATAGGAAAGATGCTTTTGTGCATGTAATAATCGCAACTAGTTTGATTTCAATGTAAAATCCTTACAGTCTTTACCTTAGGAATGAGCTGTTTCTGCTTGGTGTTCTTATTTTTCCTGTAGAGAGGAAGTGTGAGAGGGTTTGAGGGTTTGTTTGAGTGCAGAGGTGTGTGTCTGTGTGAGGGCGAGGGCTGGGTTAGTACAGTGAGTCATGCTCAGTCGGTGAGGGAGGCGGGGCACACCTGCGGGAGAGGAACGGGGTGGAGGGGGGGTTGGCGTGGAGGGAAATGTGGAGGGTGATGCTTTTCAGCCCACCCATCTGATTTTTACCACACTCTGTTGCTAGCAAACATCTCTCCGTTTCTATTCATCGCATGGCTAAGGGCTTAAAGTGAAAATCTGTATAGCAGACAGCGGGATTCCTACATGCCGTATATCACATTTGACATGGTTGCTTGTCGAAATGTTACAATCTGCCTGTTTCTAGTGATTCACGACCGGGAGAAGCTCGAGAGCAGCTGCTTCGAATAATCACTGCCAGCATCCAGGAGAGCAGGCCCTACAGCGGCCTGCAGAACAGCGAGGAAAAGGCGGAGTCTGCAGCCCAGTGGCACTCCTCTTGAGAAGCCATCGTTATGTCAGTAATGCTTGGTCATGCAGCAGTAGCAGCGGCAGCAGCTACACAGAAGCGATTGCATCTAGCGCGATCATCCAGTTAGCATTGCTACGCAGCCCGATCAAACGGTAGGACATGGCCCCGGCAGGACCTCGGGAGATCTAAGCTCATCTGTGCTAACGAGGATCACGCTGGCCGCGGACACATGAGGGCACTCCACGGTGGGCAGCCATGTGCTGTTCTATAAAAAGCAGCGGTGGGTTGAGGCATCTGCTCATTACGCTATTAGCTGTTGGGAGAGTCTCCGTGAGGAAAAGGTAAGGTGAGGTGAGGCGTAGAGTGCCCCCTGATTAAAGAGAGAGCTTGCTTTGTTTTCCGAGACGATAACAACAACAACCTCTAGTGATGACGAGACCGGAAAGGTGCTTCAAACTCAGACGCTTAATAGAAAGCCTAAAGAACACCGCTCTACTTGATAAACAAGCACTACATGGATCTGTGAAAAGGACACCACGGTTAAGTTAATAGTTCAAAATCAGGCTGGCACTAGGGTGGGCTGATCCGGGCATCGTGGAGGGAGGGGGCGGGGGGGCGTCACACTCACTGAAGGACGTGGCGTGGGAACCGCAGGCGCCCCCAGGACTGCAGTAGCTTGCGAGGGTCCTCACCGTCCAACTGCAAGTCTTTAATGGAGCTGATGATTTGGGCATGCATGTCCCTGATTCAGCCCAGGAGGAGGCGCAGTGGAGCAGGGAGGAGAGGCAGGGAGGGGAGGGGTGATGGGGAAGGGGTGGGGAAGAGGTGGAGTGGGGTGGCATACAGGTATGAGGTAAGGACACAAACCCCAATACTGAGCAGAACACACACGTACGCACACACAAACACACACACGCACGCACGCACCCTCCACCATTAGAATCAATCACACTCAAAACATACTGGCCACCATTAAACACAAACCCTTGTCCCACAAAAATGACATATGCAGAATGGTGAGGGCTAAGAGGGACTAAGAGCTTGTGGCAGAAGGGAGCAATCAATTCCCTCTCAGAGATGCATGAAAACAATCAATCTGAGATCGATACAACTGATGGGAAATCCTGCTGCCCTCTGCTCGAGAGTACGGCTATATCGCCTGCTTTAACTGAAAAGCAGGCAATTCCAGGTTCAGAGAGTGGAAAACCTGCTGCATTACCGCTTCACCCATCCATGCCTTGAGCTACCGCATCTCCTCTAACGGTTCTAGCCGCAAGCTCAAGAATGGCTCTATTAAGAAAATGCATACGATTCGCTGCGACTCTCTGAGCCTGGATTGCCCTTCTCTGCTTAGTTCCCCTCAGCCCTCACCATGGTGCCAGCATTAGAAGTGAATTTGTGCCTGGTGTTTGTAACCTGCCAAAGCAGATTGGTGAGGACTGTGAGCATGCACTCCTCAGAGCGTTTTCCCTGCATTTATTTGTGCTGCCTTCCATGCGAGGGGAGGTGAGGGGGGGCGGGAAGGGGGTTACGCTAGCTTGACCTGGAACTGGTGTTAACAAAAAGAGTGGACTTTCACCTCCACTCTCGGCCGAATCCATGCAGTCAGTACTTACCAAATCCCAAACACTAACGGGAGGTCAAACAAGAGACTAATGTGGGGCACCCTCCACAAAAAAAAAGAAGAAAAAGCAAGGACAGAAATTCTCTGGGAATTTTAGGATCTACAAAGCATCATCTGTAGTTTCGGTCAATCTGCCTACATACTGTATATCCCTAACGGCTAACAGTGCAATGTGCACAGAAAGTATAGAACTGGAAAGTCCGTATGCTGCCCAGTATGGGCTTTCTCCTCTGCTGGACTCTACGGGAATGGCCCTCACCCCCAAACAAACCACAGGGGCTTTTCTACTTTATTTCTTTGTGTGCAGAGCTTTCTTGGCTTCCAGTGCTATAAATCGCCATATCACTGCTTAAGCCGAGCAAACAGTCCCATGCCCCATACTTCAAGATTATTAAACGTGGCCGAGAATTGAGAGCGCAGGCTGAGACGGAGAGAATGAGGCCCAGCGAAAGAAACTGGGTGAAAAAAAGAAGAAAGAGACAGCAAGACGGAGAGGGATCATATTTCCCTGTGGCTACAAATGGCGGGTTGAGAAGAAAAACACAGGGACTGCTCTCAGAGCTCTGACTAATATTTCTGGGCAAGGTCTTCCTGGTTCCAGTGCGTTTTGAAGGCTTTCGCCAACAAAAACAACTGCCAAAAAGCCATTGCTTTTCTCCTCTTTAGTTAGCGTTCTCAAAATGAACAACTTAAGATGGTGATCTAAAAAAAATCTATTACCTACTTGAAATTGGGTTAAATCAAAACCAAAACCCTTGGAGCGAGTATAAAGTCTTGAACCTTCACCAACAGCTGCTTTTTTTTTGCCTGTAGATGCTAACAAGACCCAGAGAGTTTCTGAACGTGCCGAGAGGGCTCCCCCCATCCGCCCACGCAAAACGTCCTGTTTGACCTCCCAGTGTTTCCTTTTATCTAGGCCACTTACTTCTTACTCTCAAAGCTAGCAAAGATGTCCTCAAAGGCCTCTAGGGGGCGCTCCTCTGAGTGATCAAAGGAGAATTCGAGCATAGAGGTACGGCTGTGGAGGGGAACAAACGGCACACAGGGGGTCACTGTAGGGCAGACGGGAGAGGCGAGACGCTGCCGGAGACTGCCATGGTCCTGGGAGAGGCGCTTACTTGGACCTGCGTACTGATCATCATGGGCTGGCATTGGCTTAATACTTTTAAGGATCAGCCCAGGTGGATTTGCAGATCATAGACTTGAGTCAGTGGCTGAATGTGCAAACAGTGATATTACACCAAATTGGATCATGACTGTTGACGATTAGCCTTTAAAAGGATGAGGCTTTTAAGCGAGTGCGTCCGACTGGACATAATCTGGTAAATATCAGCCGAGCACTCTAGAGGGACAGGCTTCTCCACAGGATCATTGTGCAAATCTAGCCAGCAGTGTGTCTTAGGGGATGAGAGAAGAGTCACATGACGTCCCAAAACACAAAGGCTGAAGACAGGAAGAGATCAAGTTCCCCAACTGAAGTTTCCTTCTTTCTATCGTCGCCTGGCTTCTTTCTCTCCTGTCTACACTGAGAGAGCTGCTATACTCCTTACCGGTACATCCTTTCAATTGGTGTGTTGGACCGTTGTATTTCCCCAAGGGGCGTCCTAGAAGTGGGTCTGGTCACACCTATGCAGGCACATGTGCACACACACACACACACACACGAATCAACAATGGAAAATCTATTCTTGAGTTTCAAACAAACAGCATTAACAGCTATTTACAAACACAATGGTCCTGTTGTTTCAGAGCAATTGCTTGTTTTGTTCGCTCCCCATCTACCATAATTTCATTTAATCCCAGATGAAAACTGGCCTCTCTCCGATGTCAGTTGAGTGCCACTTTAACATAGGTGCGATTTATAATGTGATAAAAACTAGCAACAGGCAATGGAGAGCCAGAAACTTCAGTAAGACCAGTTGGCATGTGCATACCCGCTGTCTTAGCTGCCCAGCGTCGGCCTGCCTCGTTGAACGCAGCTATGCCACGGATGGTGGCACGGAGGATGCCCCAGCGGAACATGGCGATAGGGTCCATCCCAATGAGCTGACGCACGTACGCCCGGTCACTGCTGCGCAGCAGCGCCACGATATCGGGCCGCATGTGGTCAGTGTTCTTCTCCCTAAAGTCCTGCAGGCCGAGGGAGGGAAAAAAAACAGCAATTTGAGCGTGGTGAAATAAGGACACAGCCCGATGGAAAGAGATAAAAGGGCAAATGGCGGAAGGCCAAATGGAGACTAATAGGATGGCTAATACAGACTTACAAAACACACTTTTTTATAATAATTTAAGCAGGTTACCTTGATCTGGTACTTGACGTTTCCAGCAAAATGCCGGATGACGAATGCCGGCTCCATCACCGGCGTAGCGACAAAGTACTTGTTGCTGTGGTGCTGCTGCTTAAACTTGGCCAGCAGTGTTTTGTCAGTGGCATGAGGAAAGCTGTGGGGGGGAGATATATAGCATCATAAGCAAACACATCACATTCGCCATCAGTTGGCGTCGAGCACTATACTGCTCATTGGGTTCTGTTCATAGACTGTAAAAAATAGGTTCTGTTTCATAACAAAAGCCACATGTCTCTTCAGCTGAGAAGCTTAGCGCTTGACTGAGAGCCAGAGCAGAGAGAGGGAGCTGCTTACAGGACTCCCTGTGCACCGATACACCCCCCCCATGTGTGCAGCCTTACTTGCTCTCCTCATCCAGTAACTGGAGGAGCCCGGTGGGCTTCCTGCTGATCAGGTGGATGCACCCCACGTTGTCCGTGTAGTCGATGTTGTGCCAGGTGATGCCCTCTGTCTGGTACTCCTCCTGTGGACCAGAAAGGGAAGGTGGTCAAGTCTCCACACGGCACGACTAAAATCAGAGTGTCAAAGGGCACGAGTCCAGAAGCACACGTACCTGCTCAAGTTTAAAGATGTGCTGGTTGAAGTAATACTGAAGCTGCTCGTTGGCGTAATTAATGCAAAACTGCTCAAAGCTGTTGCTCGGGAAGTCCTCGAAACCAAAAATATCCAGCACACCAATAGATAGGCACTTGGGGAAGGATAAAGAAAAAAAGAAGCAAGTAAGTAAACACACAATACACGTTCACTCAGAAAATCACTCAGTCATTTGAGCACCCGTTGGTTAATGAATACAAATGACCTTTTTATGATTAATGACTGATCGACCACTGCAGCCCTAGCACATAGCTTAGCTGTCCTCGTTGACAGACACTCACCGGCACGGATTCCTCCATGTCTTTCTTGTTTAGCAGCGCATGATTGATGCGCAGAACGATCCAGTCGAACAAGGCACTGTACAGAGATTTGGCCATGGAGTCCCGTGCTGTGATGGCCTGAGGGGGACATTAGTGAGAGGAGAAACTTTGAAACAATTCTGACAGGGCCGCACAGGCAGGAAAATGCTACCTTTCTTGACAGGCAATTAACTTTGAGGGTAAATAATGCATGGTAATGGCAGGCTTTCAGGCATGGCTGCTCACCTCGCTGTGGCTGTAAGGGAGGATTAGCTTGTCATTGACTGTCACCGTTTTCCGTTTCGTGAGCGCCTCTACGAGCAACTCCTCCTTAACCTGCGAGGAGACATGAACACAGATGACTTCACAGGTGACTACGAGCGTCTGCGGACTCCATTTAAGCTTTTTAGGGTCCCACGGATACAGTGTGGCGTGAACATGTCAGCTTGAGGGATTTTCACTGGTTAAGGTCAGACTGCTGAGAGCTTAAAAGGCTCGAGAGAATGAATATTTTAGTTGACACATGCACACACACTTATGCAAAGACTCTGAAAAACTACAGAAATGACTTTTTCCCTCATAGAGGGACTGTACAAGCCGCAATCCACACCTTCAGCAGGTCGGAGAGGGTGCTGAGGACCTCAGGAGGACCCACATCCAGCCCCTCGTCACGGCCCGTCGACTTGCGCCGGTACGTCACATTGCCCAGATACAAGATGGCCGACAGTACTGAGAATATTCTGCAATGATCAAGAGAGGGGGGGGGGGGGGGGGAGAGCATGAGACCACTGTATGCCCTACTGAGGATTCACATTCTGGCCATTCTAAGACCAGGGGGTGATACTGTATGTCAGCAGCACTTTCATAGGACGGATTTGTGTGCACCAAGCAAAAGTGAAAATGAACTGGCAAGCGCAAGGCTGCAGGAGGTCAGTGCTTGACGCTACAGTATATGGGCCACGAGAGCCAAAACATGATGACATCAACAGGAAATGCAACGTCTAAAGTTAGCTTATATGCTGAGCATCATTACTTTTTGAGCTGCAGAAAAAAACATGAAGGCGCTATTCTACAGAAGCTGTGACACACATTATTATTTATATGAACCATAAAAAAACATTCATATTTTATCAACCAGACATAGCCATGTTTAATTCTTCAGGGCAGAGATCTTATAAGTTCTCTGGGAGGCTGAAATGTGAGGACCTGGCCAATCCACTCACTGTTTTTTGGTGGCAGGCAGGAAGCCCACCATCTCCATAGCCTGCTGCAAACGCTCAAAGTCATGCCGAAGGTCTTCTTCATCTTCGATCATAAAGTTTTGCTGAAGAGACAAGAGCCCAAGAGAGAAAACGGCTTACTAAACTCCTTCACGACAGACATGTCATGTCAAAAAACAAAATGGAACTTGGCGAAAATGAGGAACGATACTGTATAAATGTGAATAGGACACAGAGTAGTGCACATAAACAACACAGTCTTCTAGGGCCTGTGCCGGTGAATGACAGGTTGCAGGAGGTGAGAGATGGGGAAAGGAGTAGAGGTAGCAACTGACCTGCTTGAGGTAGAGGTAGTCTTCAGGCTGTAGCAGCTTGAACTCCTTGCGTTCCTCTTCAGAGGCTCCCACCAGTAGGTAGTAAAACACATGGTAGTTCCTGTCCAGGGGTAGTAGAGCTTTTACTGACCAATGCTAAAGCCCATTAACAGCCCCAGAAAACACCAATACACTGGTTACCCATATAAATATGCCATCAAATAATGTGGTTGGTTTGGAGAATGAAAAATCAATATACTTGCACACGAAAATGTGAAATTGTTTGTAAACAACACCATGAAGATAAATGTTTCAGACAGGTGTCTGAAGCAGCAGAATATTGAATGTGATGAATGGCCCTGATATTTAGACAAAGAGCTTCTGGAGGTCAAAGAGACACAAAGGTCATGACCTCGCCGGGTTGCTTTACCTCTCATTTTTCTCTCTAGAGACCAGGCGGGATTTCTCCAGCAGATACTTCTCCACCACAGCCCTGCAAATGTGGAGAGAGGGGAGACCAAAAGAAAACATGAGTGAAAATCAATAAAGTGACACCAAGGCCAGTCTGGCCTCTCGCTCATACACACTATCTTTCTCACTCTCTCTCTCTCTCTCTCTCTCTCTCTCTCTCTCTCTCTATGGACTTGTTTTTAAATGGGCTTGGAACAGGCTTTGGGGGGGGGCGAGTCAGACTGCCAGAGCAGATGGCCTTCACAACTCGTTGAATAGAGACAAAGTTGTCAGAAAGGGTGCAACGACACTGGGCAGTGACCAGCGCTCTCCCACCAGCCAGTGTGTCTGCAAGTTAGGTCTTTTTTAGCCTAACTCAATTGGTTAAAGGTGGGACCTGACGAAAACAAAAACATGCCAGCCACTTTTGAATACACTCATAAAAATACCAAGCAGGTATGTTGGCCTTTAGTCTCCTCGGGAGACTCCCCTGCCACGTTAAGGTAAACACACACACACGGACACACACACACACACACTTACAAAGCTGGAGAAAGGATAAAAGCTGTTTTTGGTAACCCTCTTCTGGGGCTGATTTAATAAAGCCCACTCGCTAATGAACTCTACAGGAAAGAATGTTCTGGACTTCTTTATCAACGACTCTTATTGGCCTCTTACTGCCGGCTCCTGTGAAGTGGTGTGAGCTACAATTGGGCCATAAAAAGGCGAGGCAAAGACAATGCCCTGAATGAAAACATCCTCTGGCCGGCCAAGTGCCAGCGTTTCCCTATTGTTATCGCCTCTATAGACTGTGCTCAGAGCTGCCCCACGCTCCGCACACCAAGAGAGTCATTCTGATGGACTCTGGACGGCCACAATGGGTACAGTGTCAACCTGAGTCACGCTGAGAGAGCCACTCCAGGGGAGCCCTAGCAGGGCACTGTAAAACAATTAAGTCACTCAGAATGACGCTACGTCACAATAGCTTTGATTACACGTACGGACCCTTGCACATTAGAGCATCTGTACGCAAAACATGATTACGTTTAAAAGAGTGAAATCATTGACTGTGTTTACATCCGCTTCAGTATCCCAGTTATGAGGCGTGTCCTGAATCTGATCCAATTCAGAATATGGTGTTTGTTTATATGAACGCTGAGTAAGCTGGTAATTAATATCCCTGTATGTAAATACTAATCTGATGGTTATTAATGACTGCGTTCTCGCCAATGATTATAGAGAGAGCAGCTGTATAATCTTTGATTCTAATCGGCGCCCGTCAGAAACCAGGATAAAGTGTATACTTACTACAGTATCCAGTTTTCTAATGGAGTAAGCCTACTCCAGTTAGCATAGCCGAATTTCTCAAAACCCGGCATGAAGCCTTATGCGGGGTTCTACAATTGGGATAGGATGTTTACATGCGCAATCACGAAATCGGAAAACCTAAAAACCTGATAATAACCGGGACACTCAATGTCCATGTAAACGCAGTCATCATCATAGGTTAGCCAAATCACATCATGTACTGTAACTTGTGTGTGGCCTACACTTAAATAAACTTTACGGTCCATCACTGATTAGAGGAGAAATATTTTGCATTGCAAAAGCCCAAGTGAATAGCAGTATCCACTAAGGGTGCTAGCGACTGTGCAAGTAGCTTGTTTGTAGAGTCATCTTCCCTGTTTACTGCAAAGGCTCCTCTGCAGTAAAGGGGAAATGACAAGCTTAACCAAACTCTGATGTGGGTCATAACCAGAGAGTGCAATGGCGAGGGGGGGGGGGGGGGGGGGGTGCGTGCTTTGCAGAAGCCTAAATAAGGAATTAAAACCTGATGTCTATGCATCTCACGACGGCGATCTGTGGCACGCCAGGTCATCAGGGTTTGCCTTGGCTGCGTTTCCATTAATTGGCAGGATCCACACATACAACACAGACAATATTACGGTTGGCACTTACCCACGGACCACGCCATTCTCCAGATAGTTGACCTGGATGAACTTCCCAAAGCGACTGGAGTTGTTGTTGTGGGCCGTCTTTGCATTGCCAAACGCCTGTTACGGGAGACAAGGGGAATGATATCAGCAACTTTTACAAGCCTGCAGTTTATACAATGCTTGTCAGAAAAACAAACACAGCTTCTTTAAAAATGAAAAGAAAGCCTTCACTTATGAGTACCAGCTAATCAGGCTCTTTATAATCACATGGCCTCAGGCCACGTCCACAATAGGCCAGCATTCTCCCTCAATGGCCTTTTGGAAATGAGAAGAATACGGCGACTGACATGTCATTCTCAGTGACTGTATAATTGTTGAAGTCGCAGGCCAGGCCTCGTGTGCATGCTCACACACACACACACACACACACACACATTACAGTAGCACATCATCATAAACAGCGTAGCACACAGACATCACACAGACGAGCAGTGAGGGGGGGGGGGGGGGGTGGCAGCATAATGCATGCACAGCTGAGGAGGGAGGAGCTGGGAGGTTTGTTTTTCAGCTGACCGTCACACTGGTCTCCTGTGTGATAAATGGGTATCAGGGGTGGTAGTGCCCCCACCCTACACCCCCACTGCGGGGCGAATGCCACCACCACCACCAGCCCCACCCCTCTGCCAGGAGGGCACCGGCTCTGCCTGCAGGTCTGAATGGCGATCAGTGTTCCACTCGCACAGAGGCCCAACAAAAGGCCTGTGCGAGGGGAAGTCCACCCGGTGCATCCCAAATAGGGGCCTGCATTGTGCCCACACACACCAGCAGAGCAGGGAAGGGAAGGCAGGGCCCTGGGGGGGCTCTGGGTTTGGGGCTACTCGGGGCCACAACGGAGAGCAAAAAAGAGGAGGGGAGAGGGACGAAGAGAGAGAGAGAGAGAAAGAGAGAGAGAGAGAAAGAGAGAGAGAGAGAGAGAGAGAGAGAGAGAGAGGACGGGTGTTATGATCCACAGGACTGAACATATGACCTATTTTTTTCTTAGACCAACTGCACCACTGACGGGCCGTTACAGTAAATCTGAGCGAGCACAAAGCGAACCTCGCGGAGTAGTGCACCTATGTTTAAAAAAAAAAAAAATTCCAATCCAGGCCATGTGAGCAGAGCAGAGCACATCCGAGGGGGGCCCTGAGACAGGAACTGGCAGGCTTGAATCTAATTCGGCTAAAGCCTCTTGGCCCTTGGTGAGCACTGTTTGGGAGGAGGCATTGTGCGCTCACAGACCCCCAGCACCCCCGAGGAAGTGGCTCAGTTTCGGGGGGGGGGGGGGGGGCACGGCGAACACTTCTGCAGCGTTGAGGCTAGGATGTGTGACTGGGAGGTTTTGACACGTCGCCACCGGTCTTGTCATGTTAAGCCGGCACGCAACACACAGCACTTTCAGCGTGGCTCAACGTGGCTTACACCACGGCGAGGCCCGAAACGCAGACCTGAGACTCCTGGGAACGGCTTTCGGCCTCCGCAACTGACAGCATCACAGTTGGAATTCTTCGCGAACGTGCAAGTGCATTCAACCTCGAACATGTCCCCGTTCTGGCGCTGCGATTGGCCGGGGCGTTCAGCAAGTATGGTGGGGGGGGGGGGGGGGGGGGGTGTTGAACTCCTGCCCAAACAGACCCGCTATCACTCCATCGGAGTTTCGCAAGAAAAGCAAACTGTTTGTGTGAGCAGGGTGAGAAGGGGAAACAGCAGAGAAGGGGCAGAGAAGGGGGGTGGGGGAGGGTGAAGCTCAGTGGGTTTTTGCCATTATTGTGTTCGAGCTCACTAAAAAGGAGAGAAAAAAAAGACACAAAGAAAGACGGAGAGACCAAGAATGACAAAAAAGACTTTCAGGCAGAAGGATAAAAAGGAATGTATGAGGAAGAAAGACAAAAAAGAGAACGAGAGTAAGAGAAAAGAGCGGAGCGAGAAAGAATGTTGGTGCTCTGGGATTCAGTTGTAAGGGCACACACTGCACGTTCGTCCTGCTTGTCTTGACTGGTTTGTTTTCAGTGGTGTTTCCTTGCAGGCGACTGCCTGTAGATTTCCACAATCAAACCACAACAGGCAGTTCCTCATTTTTTACCGATAGCACAAAATGGGGCGCTAATATAATTTGTGTTGATGAAGCGACAGCATTATGCCATTACATACAGAGCAGAGAAAGACCAAAATGGGACTCGTGTATCCAAGTGTCTGGTCAACATCATGTTGGTATCAATGTAATCCTTACAGTTTTAACACCTTTAAACTACTTAAAATTCCAAGGCAGCTTACACTCTTTTGTGCCACTTCTGTTTTAAAACAAGAGTTGGCCGACAATTTCAACACTTTGTCTGAGCGCCCACGTTAGTTAGCGAGTCATGAACGGCCTAGCGCCTACAATGCCAACATTATCAACACGGGGGCTGACAATGGCCGTGCACTGTTCCTCCGGTCAAAATAAGCCTGTGGGCTATTCACATGACTGGTAAATATAACCGCTCCTGTGGACAGCTTCTCCTTTATGAGTGGCCTGCAGTTGGTGCTCCGACACAGCGGGGCGGACCAACCAGACATCTCCACTGAAACGACATTATTTCATAATGAGCTCATTCTTTTGGGGGGGAGATAATGCCAGCGGCGCGGTACTGTAAGCTCCAGCAAATAACTTCTGTTCACCCAGAACCCGGGGGTGACGTCCATGGAGGTCAGGCCGTGTCATGTGACGACATTTTCAGCCTCTGGCTCTGAGTCTCCATCAAAAGTGCACACACAAACACATTCATGCACGGATATACGGGCACACGCACACACATCAGCCTGCTCGGTTTGACAGCAAAACATGGTTACATTGACTGCAAAAACAACAACTACATTGATTGTTACTCAAATGAAAATAGTTTACGGTGAAACGATAGAGGTAAAAAGAATGTGAAATGAAAGCAGTAAAAGCCTGCAGAGAACACGAAAGGGGGAAACATGAAGATTAAAGCAATCTTCAAAAAATGTACTTTAAATCACTTCAACATGTATCTGTAGAGGGGAAAAAAAGTGTGTCCACATGCACATGACCATGTTTGGCACCGCACAAATGAGTTCCTCATGCCAGTCCTCCACAGGAAAGCACCACTCTGAGATCAGGCTCTATAAAGCCAGTCTTCCAGACCTTTTACCCCAAAATTGTCTTCTACCCAATCCACCTACAAGTTTCCAAAAACGGCCTATCCTCATCACATCCAGGATGTGATCTGACCATAACCAGCGTCAGTAACTCACGCGACCTAACCCAAACTTTCCATTCCAGGCAGTTCAGACACTAATGATGAATTTCCCCCTGCCCTTATTAAAAGAACATTCTGACTCTCTGCACGGGAGTGTGCATTTTCCCTACACAGACTCTGAGAATGCAGTAATGTAGAGAAGATTACTTACACAGACAAGCTCTTAAACGGAACCATACTGTGCATTTAAGTACAGTACAATGTTGAAACCAACACAGCCCTTACACATTAGCCACTGGTTAACTAAAAGCAGTGGTCATGTTAGGAGCTAAGCGTTTGGCTTTGTGGAGTGTGTGATTCTAATCTCGACATCCCCCAACAGCGTCACGCCTGCTGCAAAAATTAAGCAGCCTACTAATCCGGATGGTTCACTCAGTTTTTCCCCTTCACAATAGAGTGAGGTGTAATAAGGTGGGTGTGTTGTTGCCAGCTCAGAGCATTCTCTGCCTGTGTCATCCCGCTGTTGTCTCATGGCGTCATCACCGTCTAGTGAACATAACACCAGAGCAGCTCATTTTTGACATGCTGATTGCCCAATCCAGAGAGTCAGTTTGACCAAATATAGCCAGGGCCAGAGATAGTAGAAGCTGAGGAGGAGATAAACAATGGTCATAAAATAGCGACTACTCCTTCAGACTTCCTCAAAAACAGTATGCAGCTTGTTGACACCCCATTGAGATAGCCTCCATTGGTAAAGCCGGCGTCCACTAGCTGCCACTTCCTGCTAACGCAAAAAAGGGAGGGGGGAGAAGAAAGAAAAAAAATTCCACTTCCTGGCAGCTGGAGCAGAGCGATAGGAAATTCCTGTCTGTGAGCTAAAGTCAGTGAAGCACCACGTGCCACCTCCACCAGGGTGGTTGGCAGGGAGTGGTAGCCCCAGAAGGGCAGCCCAGGGCCTGGTATAAATGGTGGAGGCAGCGGGGGAGGCGAAGGGAGTTGTCGTACTTCGGCGGAGCCACACACACCAAAGCCAAAAAGAAAAAAAAAGAAAAAGAAAAAAAATCAATCACAAACAGAGCATGGGGGAGGAGCGAGTGAACTCTGTGGTCTCTGTAGCAGAGCGGCCGGACCAGTAGAGTCATTTGATATGCGCTGATGTCATGCCATTTTTAGACCTTAAAAAATATGCCTCTTTCTTGCAGAACAGAGAGGAAGCTAATTTCTGCTTTTAACTGCTGTTTATAACTCACAGCCCTCCTCCCCTTTCCACACACACACAAAGCTACCTCAAAAACGAAGTACTGAAGCACATCTATTCTGGGATGTCAATCACACACAGGCTGATCTGCTCCATTTTTTTCTAGCACTGTAATGCCCCAGTGCATCAGGAAAAACTAGGCTGGTGCATTTTCCTTGGCGAAGGGAAGGAGCTCTTCCAAGACGTAGCATGCGGACGTGATCTGGGGTGGAACCTGAGGAACCTGTTTGTGTGGCGAAAGAGCTGGCTCTGTGAGCAGTTAGGCTACTTTCTAGTCTGTTTATAAAACAGTTTAATGGCAGTTTAAAATCTAAATAATTCTAAATAACTGGACTAGACTGCCTTTGTATTATATGTTATCACCAAAACAAGACCTCCTTGGCAGAGGTAACCAGGAAAACAAAAACAAAAAACAAAACACCAGTCTTAGCTAAAGAGAAAAACATTACAAAAAACAATCTTATAGCCTTATTGAATAATAATAATAATAATAATAATAATAATAATAATAATACCTTTAGAGAAAAAAAAAACAAATTATGTCAATTTCAAGAGCCAATCCCCACTTCAACACAAACATTAGCAACCTCCCAGGTGGAATCAAATATTGAGACACAGGAAGAGAGCAATTGTCAAGTGGTCTGCACAGCATCTCAACAGTGATTCATGTGCTACTGGAACTCCAGGGCTTTCAGTTGTGAAGGCTGAGGGGCCTTTTCTGAGAGCACTCCATCAGTGACTCCAATCCGTGGAGCCTTTCGCGTCGCTGGCGTCGGAGCTCGCTGGGAAAAGCTGAAGCGGCTCTGCTCCGGGCTGGTTTCACAGCCCGTTTCTCTGACCGCAAGCGAGGGGAAGCTGGCGAAGGCCTGTAATAGAGGACAATGACTCTGCTGACGGAGGGGAAAATTGTTTCCCCGTAACCACGGCGAGAGCCCGAGCGTCTAGATGCTCTCTGGCCCCTTCATCTTATTTCACTTGGGCGTGCGAGGGCAGATTGAGAAGGGAGGAGGGGGGTGGAGAAGAAAGCCACCCACAAAGACAAGCCACTGGGCTGTCCACTGCAGCATTGTGCCTTAGTTTTGAGATTCACCGCCGAGAGGCAATCACATGCAGTTCTGTGCGAATGCAAATAAAACGCTCTTAAGAACTGACCTGAGGGAAAACAATAATGACAATGCCACACACTCTCCACTCACACCACGCCACTTGCGTCACAAGACTGCTTTAGCCTATTACCTATTCCTAGCCTTAATACAAAGCGCTCCTCGTGAAAAGAAAATAGTTGGTGGATTAATCAAAGATCCTGAGAGGCTCCAGGGGAAAGGGCCGAATGACTACTGCAGGACAGCAGCAAAGGGCTGTGAGCTACCATAGTCAGGGCTTTGTCTGCGCACAGGCACTGCAAACTGGTTACTACAACAACTGCATTGCACATCAACAGAGTAGGCCACACCACAGACCATAGCTAGTGTGATTTGACATCACTGACTAACTGAGAATGCGCCACAAAGTGTCAAGAGATACAATAAAATAGCCTACGTTTAAAATCCTACATCAGCCTACATCATGAAATCAATATCAAGCTAAAACCTTCCAAAAAACAAGGCAATAAAGCAATACGATATGGCCTATTCGATGCTTCTGATGAGGAAATTGCTAAATGAAACCTAAAACGTCACAAAACCTACAAAAAAGTGGTCTAGGCTAGGGGTTAACAACCTCATCAGTGTGTGATGTCTACGCGTGGGTGTCAGCAAAGCAGGCACGATTGCGGTTTGAGCCACATCCACGTAACGAAACTTCAAAATAAAGTTAAGGTCTGTGCTGAGAGGCATGTAGTGACCTGAGAAGTTCAGAGTACAAAGCAGTAGTGGTTGTGCAGCCTGCAGTGTGCGAATCAGATCATGAGACTACACCAACAGCACATCACTGAAACTACAAATGTCTACGGTGACCTAATCAAACCATCTGCTTATGTGATCGTAAAACACAGAACTCAGTGGCGAACAAACAGATGTTTTTGTGAGTAGGGCAACAGAACGATTTAGTAGGGTAAGTAGGGCAACAGAACGATTTTCATGCTGACAGACGCCATGCTGATTCTTAGAGGGCATATTTGCATTTCAGATCTGAAGCAAGAACATCTGGTTGGACACAAACTTGTTTGGAATAACTGGAAAGACGTCACTTGTCCCCCAGCAGATCTACACAGCACAAACACCCAAACATAAACAACCACAACACTCAAACGCCTCCTTGCACTTTCATCCACTGCCCAAGGCTGATCTTTGCAACATGAATTTATGTCTTAGCGCTCATGCTTTTTGAGTAATATGAGAAAGGCCCACCAATGTGCCTCTGTACCTCTGTTCATATGAGAGCAATACGCTATAAAGAGGGCACTGTGGTTAAGGCACAAGCCCTGGGAGTAACCCTCGGAGGTAACCAACCTGGGGTTAGACAAGCTATGTGGGCAGGGGGTGCAGCAGAGAGGTTTGTGGGCTACTCTTTGACCTTCCTCAAACAAACACCAGTTCGACATAATGGTTACTACTGAGCTGCCAATAATGGGGAAAAAAATGACTTCAACATCAAGGGACCTTTGTTCCACACACATGCTCAACGATGGTGAAATCTAATAAAAGTCCTGTTAAGACCCTGGGTCTTAGGACTGTTGAGACTGACACTTGCTGGGGCTCCGCCCCTTCATTCTACGTGTTTCCTATTTCTATGTCCTGCAGGGTGCTGAGTGGAAGGGTGGCGCCTAGGACTTAATGGGCTGGACTATAAGGCCTGGGTTTTCGATGGCTGCTCTCTCTCTCTGCTCTGGTGCATTTGGTGGCGTGGTCCGTTGGGGAGAACATGGAGAGAGCCCTCTCCGACTGCGTAGCCCTTTACGGAGAACTCCCTTCGTCTTCGTTGCGTTTAGCTTTTGTTTAGTTATATTTATTGTTACCCCTAGACAACATATTGCATTACACTTTGCTTAAATAACATATACTGACTTTTCTTATGTAAATAAATATCATTTATACATTGAACACTACGGTGTGGTCTCCCCATTTATGTCGGGTCTGCTGTGAGCCAAGCGGTCCTTGACATGTGGGAGACTCGTCCGGAGATTTTTGCCGCGGAGATTTATGTTTTTGCGTTAAAATTGGTTGTGCCTAGTGCCTGCGAACGCACAAAGGGTTGCTGCTATTTTTGGGTGAGTTTCAGCAACGTAATAGGCCAGCTGATGTTTAATTGGGGAAACCCCCGTAGTGATTGGTTAGTTGAGTATGATGCGCATGGGAGTCCCACCGGGATCATTTGTGTGTTTGTAGTTGGAGCAAACTTTTTGCGCTCACGTCTTGTTTGGTCTAGTAAATCGGTGGTTTCTGCTACAAAGGAGAGAAATATTAGCAAATTGGATTTCCTTGGAGCAACGAGAACACCCTGCCTTAGGTGAGACCGCCAAAACTTTTGGTTTCTTTCCTGCTTATTTGTTGTTTTTGCGTGTTGAACGAGGGGGGGCTGAATTCAGCTCAATCACGAAGACACGTGAAGATTAGAGTTTGGAAATAGGCCTTTTATTTTGCGGGGGGAACTAGATGTGGGGTGCTCCAGTCTAAATCTTTAGTCCTTCATTGTGTCGGGAACCACTTTAGTCAAGACGTGTGTGTGTGTTTGTAAATGATAAACTTGAGCGAGAGTTTTTGGATTGGTTTTGTATTGTTTGGCATAACGTTAGTATTGGAGCTATTTAGCTAATTGTTTGGTTGTAATGTACTTGAATGGAAACAAGTGTGTTTTTGGCCGCCCCTACGGCAGATAGTTTAAAAACTTTAACTAAAGCGCAACTTGTTAAAGTAGCGGAGCATTTTGGATTTGAGTCGCGTATTCCTAAACGCGTTAAGAAGGACTCATTGGTGCGTTTAGTTATGGATGAGCTGGGCGAAAGAGAGGTGATATCGATTAATCCGGAGCCAGTGGTGCAGGCTTCAACGCCTCAACTCACGTCAGGGTTAACGTTTGACCAGCAGATGAAATTGTTGGAATTGCAATTTGAACGGGACAAATTATTGGCGAGCGAACGAGAAAAGGATAGGGAATTAGAGTATGACAAAATGCGGCAGGAAGAACGGCGTTTAAACCTGCTTGATGAGGGGAAAATACCTGGCTCTCCCTCTTCACGTCAAGACAGGGTATCTCGTATGGCTAAACTTCTGCCCAAGTTTGATGAACGCGAGCCCGACCTTTTCTTTTCTCTGTTTGATGTGCTTGCGGACGATCATGGCTGGGGAGATTCGGAGCGCATATTGCTTTTGCAGAGTGTCATTTCGTGCAGAGGCCAGGAGGCATATGTTGCGTTGGAGGACGATCAGCGGAAAGATTATGCTGTAGTAAAACGAGCTATCCTTAAAGCGTATGAATTAGTCCCTGAAGCATACAGACAACGATTTAGAACTTGGCATAAGAACGATAAACAAACGCATTTGGAAGTGGTTCGTGAGTTGGCTGCGATGTTTAATCGCTGGCGTACAGCTGAAGGAGTAGAGACTTTTGCAGGGTTGTGTGAATTGGTTTTATTAGAACAGTTCAAAAACATTTTACCAGAACGTATTGTCACTTACATCAATGAGAACGATGTTAAAACAGCGGCTCAGGCAGCCGAGCTCGCTGATAAATATGTTTTGGTCCACAAGCAAAGTTTCCTTGTCCATAATGAGGAGGCGTTTCGGCCCCGTCGTTTTAGTACATCCAAACATGATCCTGATATGAGGGAAATTGAGTCCGAGGATATGTGCAATTACTGTTTACAGAAGGGTCACTGGAAAAATGAATGCCCTGTTTTACGGGACAAGCGACGTGGTAAGTGGCCACCAAAGGGTGTTGGTTGTGCTACAAGGGTTGGGCGTTATGAGAAGCGGCTGTGTGAACGATCCAATGTCACTTCATGTAGGCCTAGTGATGCCACTGTGTTGTGTTCAGTAAGTGAGAGTGCTGACACAGCCAGGGAGGGGATGCTTTCAGAACAACCACCTGCTTGTAGAGGTGTTGGTGAGGTCTACAACCCATTCGTCACGAAAGGTTCTGTTGCACTAATTGGGAGCGATGAGAGAGTGCCGGTGCGTGTTTTGCGCGACACTGGATCGTCAGAATCCTTCATATTGAAATCTGTCTTGCCTTTTTCTGATAAGTCCGACACCGGGTCTTCTGTCCGTATCCGAGGTTTTGGGATAAATACCATCTCTGTTCCGCTGCATCAGGTAGCCTTGGAGTCTGAGCTTGTGAAGGCAGATGTTGTTTTGGCTGTTAGTCCGTCATTGCCTGTAGAGGGAGTTGACGTGATTTTGGGGAATAATTTGGCAGGAGGGCGAGTGTGGCCAGAGATGCCGCCACCACCTGTGGTTAACATGGATGTTGGTGATGCCCCACAAATGCGTCGGCGTTTTTGTCGTGTTTGCCTTGACAGACGCAAAATCGTTGAACGCGACATGGATGTTGGTTATGCCCCAACGCGTCGGCAGTTTTGTCGTGTGGGCCTTAGAACATGGTGAGGGGTATGTAGAGGGGTTGTACAGTCATTGGTCGTGTTTTTAGACCACAGCCCTCTAACATACCTGCACACATTACACAACCCCAATGTTTTACCAATGCAACCTTATACGTGAATAATTCCTGTCTCATGACTTCTGTTCCTGTTACCTTTTCTGCTGTTCATCTTAAAAATGCTTTCCAAGGTACCAGGATTGCTGGTGGAACAGGAAGTGGAGGTTTGGGGGTATGGGGGAAATGAGATTGGGAAATGCACTTGGTGGTGGTTGGTGTGACATCTAGACTAAGGTTGTGTAGTGGGGTTTTGGGGTTGTACATTATGGTGGACTAAGGATTGATGTTATGCCTTGAAATACTTTATTGTTTTTTGTTTGTTTAAATATTTGTGTTATTGACTAGCGCAGAGTCCCACTTAGGTGGGCCTCTGTTTTGAAGGGGGGGGTACTGTTAAGACCCTGGGTCTTAGGACTGTTGAGACTGACACTTGCTGGGGCTCCGCCCCTTCATTCTACGTGTTTCCTATTTCTATGTCCTGCAGGGTGCTGAGTGGAAGGGTGGCGCCTAGGACTTAATGGGCTGGACTATAAGGCCTGGGTTTTCGATGGCTGCTCTCTCTCTCTGCTCTGGTGCATTTGGTGGCGTGGTCCGTTGGGGAGAACATGGAGAGAGCCCTCTCCGACTGCGTAGCCCTTTACGGAGAACTCCCTTCGTCTTCGTTGCGTTTAGCTTTTGTTTAGTTATATTTATTGTTACCCCTAGACAACATATTGCATTACACTTTGCTTAAATAACATATACTGACTTTTCTTATGTAAATAAATATCATTTATACATTGAACACTACGGTGTGGTCTCCCCATTTATGTCGGGTCTGCTGTGAGCCAAGCGGTCCTTGACAGTCCCCAATGGATCCATGAGTGCTGCCCAGCTAATTAGATAAAGGCCATTTCAAGGCTGGAGGGGACCGTCAATTTCAGCTGAAATTGCTTATGGAACAGCAAAACACACATCTCCCAACACCTGTCATTTGTGGTCGCGGTAGTCTTTGTTTACACGTTTTTGGAGAGTCAAACTTTCAAGTAATTCCCATCACAGTATAATTTGTGAAGCGGTAGTCTGCATCTTATTTCACGATCATTCTTCTTATTTACAGTTCCTCATTTAGTTCAAGATAAACAACACCACAACACTCCCCATATCACAAGACCTAAAAGGGACTCCAAGTTCAGATAGAGAAATGCAGCTTTTTAGTGAAGTTCAAAATGTCCCAAGTTGAAAATAAAAGTCCACCACACACACACACACACACACACACACACACACACACACACGTACAGTACACAGATGAGTAATGAAACTCAACACACCCCTCAAAATCAGACACCATAAATAATGGTCACAACAATGACTCAAAGTTGCAACCATCTGCGTGTAAATGGCATAGTAAGCATTGGCTCCTTACCTCCAGCACGGGTCCTGCCCCAAGGATGGTCCTCTCCACACCACTGGCATAGCCCTTTTGACTCAGCGCTGTCAGACAGTGGATGAGGAAATTGGTGCTCTGGGTTTTCCCAGAACCACTCTCTCCAGAGATGACAATGCACTGGTTCAAGCGCTTCCGCAGCATGGCATAGTAGGTGACATCAGCAATGGCAAAGATGTGGGGCTCCAGCTTGCCCAGCTGATGGTTCTCGTACATCTTAACATACTTTGGGTTGTAGATCGGCAGGAACTTGAAGGGGTTGATGGCGATCAGGATGCTCCCGGCATAGGTGTAGATCTTCTTCTTGCGGAAACGGTTGCGTAGGTTTTCCAAAATATTGTCCTCGTTCAGACTGGGAAGGTTGCAGAGGTCATCAAAGTCCTTGTGCGGAGGAGGCAGGAAGCCACGGGCCACCAGCCGCAGGGCCTCTCGCTCCTTGGAGAGGGCCGGGAGGTGCGCGTAGCGGACAGTGCCGTCGCGGTTCCGCTCCTGCAGGAGGAAGTAGAAGCCCTCGCTCTGGAGGTGCTGCTCCTGAGCCTTGCGAGGCCAGAGCAGAACCCGGTGCACGGGCAGATCGGTGGCCTCCAGCACCCATTCTTCTCCACCACACTCCTTCACCTCGGCCAAGACGTAGCTCCTCGACGGGTCCAAGCCCAGCCTGTCGGCCACGTCCTGGATGACCGTGGCTGCCGTGGCATCCTTGGTGACCTTGAGGGCGCAGCAAGTGTCCGTATCCTCAGCGAGCCGTGGGTAGACCTGGAGCTCATAGGATCTTCCATCTTGGCTAGCTGCCCCATTGCCATCTATGAGACTCATTCTGGCACCGGGAGAGCAGGCTCAGCATGCCTCATGACCTTCACATACACCATCTAGCACCTAGAAGGACACACAACAGATGGACAGAGTTACATTTCCAACCATTCAAAAATATAAACATTTTTTTTTATGAGATTTTCAGTTCAGTGACCTGACTTAATTTCTTAAGTTAAGAGAAATAATTGAAAAAGTGCTTCAAATTTGTCAAACACAATGTCAGACAAATTAACTACATGCATTTTAATAATTACAAAATTTTCATTTTGATTGTAGCAATCAATAAAATCTGAGGCATTCATTCCAATTTCCCCAGACAAAAACCAAATAGAATATATTCCCAAAACCCCAAGGAAAGCTATTCTTAGATGACCCACTTGTGCAACCTTCACTGAATATTTATGAACACCAGATTGATGTTGGTTTTGGAAAACTGTTCTGAAATGCAATATGCAGCAAAAAAAGAAGAGAAAAATCAATGACAGTACTGGGCTTCAATTCAAACCAGGGGGTCAACTGCTGGGGTTTCTGGAAAAGCTTAAGATGGCAAAACAACATGCCTTAAAAAAAAAAATGTAGAGGGAGGACTGGGTAAATCTCCAAGTTTCACATCGAAGATATGTCCAGTAAGCTTGGCAGGCACACTCCACTTCTAGCTTCATACCAACTTTCACCCAAGTCTGATCATAAGATTGTAAGAGTGAGCAAAGCAGGAAACTGTGGTTATAGTGTCACGCAAGTTGTTTTGCAATGCCCAACAATATCCGCAACATGTTGGTCGATACAGTCATTGAAACGTTAAGCCTTTACAATATTATGCATGTAGGCAAGGCACAATACATCTCATTTAAAACTGATTAATTACTGTCTGGTATTGCAGACCAAGGCTATCCTGCAATAATGCAATAAGGCAGCTGGTGAAAATTAAATAAACATCTTTGTATTATCCATATCACATAGGCCTGAAATTGTCAAACACACACACAGACCGAGCCTATGCTTATGCAGCATCGAATGCAAAAAACACATGTGTTTCATACAGGAAGTTACGAGTTACGACCTGCAGAAATGTGATCTCATGTACTCTACAGTACATGGATGAATATGACCTCAATCATTGATAAGGCAGCAGGTACGGCAATGACTGAACAGTGACGCAAAGAGGGGAATCCTGTTCTTTGACCTTCCCATTTCTCCGTACAAAAAGTAAAAAAGCATAGAGAGATGCAATTATAAGGACCGCTAAACCTCCACACACAGCACAAGTCATCCTCTCATTTCAGGATTATTAGATTCCATACTGGACGGGTGCCACTGTGATATCACTAGCCAAATAATGTGAAACATTGAGGCCGTTGTTTGGACTGTAAACTGAAGGATATAAGTGATTTCCTGAGGAAAGTCCAGCTTGCCCTCACTAAAGCTTTGCACCCAATTGGAAGAAATGTGATTACTTGAGGCCATATATCAGACAAAATATATGCGCACACTAGCAAAACCTTGTATGAAACCAAACAAATGGACTTCGAATCATACTGTAAAGAGTACCTAATAAAATCAGTTTAGCTTCCGCAAAATTGTCTGTATGCCAGCTTGGGCATCTAAACATATATTTCTCACTAAGCATGACTAGAGCTAGGCCCAAAGCCCTTGCTCTCACAATAGAGTTCATGGTGTGGGCCAAGGTACACTTGAGCTGTTACTTCTTTGTCTCATCAAACACGTTGTTCACTCAGATGCTCACCAAGGGACTGTACTCGACCCTCCTGATGAGGAGTCTGGATTATGGCTCACCTAAACCTAAGGCTTTGTATACTGTACAAGTGAAAGGTATCTGATCTGAAACCATAAAGTAGGCTACAGTAAATGTCTGAAGTTGCATGTGAGGTTTAAAAAGTTCAATTATTTAGCAAAATGCAGTTTTAAAAAAAACTATCGGTCTTAAAAGTAGTCAAGACAGGACAGCTAACACCAAGTGACATCAAGTGACAATTCATGTTTTAGGGTATGCATATCCTCTATAAACAAAGCTGAAATTCATTTCACCTCTGAGAAAAAACCTTATTTGAAGAGCAAAAATGACTGAATTAAAAACAACAGAACAAACAATGAATGTTACTCTCTATTTGCCCTTCTGTACTTTGTGTTAGTTAATTAAACTTCAACTGAAATTTAAATAATGTTTATTTTCATCTTGGGTGATCAATCCAGTGCAGCCCTTTGCTTCACACTGTGGTAACTCTTGTGCATGACCTTTTTGCCTGCTTTTCCGTTGAATTGCTTATTCAGAAATCAATTGAATTAAGTATTCGATTTAAACAATGGATGTTTCCAAAATCACAGAGTAATCATATCAATATAGACCACGTAGGTTTCGCGATAATCGAGCAACCCCTTTGTGCTGTTGCCTTGTGACATTGGTAAATAGAAACCGCTTAGAAATTGCAGACGTACTGATGACACCACGGCTCACAAATAAATGTTGTGAAAAGAGACTAGTAATGGGGGAGGGGGAGGGGGGGGAAGTATTCACTCTCAAGCTCAGGCCTGCAAAACGAATGAAGTGTGAACATGGCCATAACTCTACTTGCGCCCTTGAATCTTCTGAAGTATTCTCATGAGTTAGTCCATACTTCAAGACAAGTGAAATAATGAAGCATTAACATCTGTAGAGTATATTACCAATGACATCATACATCTGTGCCCTCCCATTTGTCCCATTAGAAAATTCAAAGTCCTCAGGCTGAGGCAGGCACAGAGGCTTTAAAACTCAGGGGGAAAAGGAGTCCTCTCTCTCATACTTAAGCTTACACCTAATCACACAGAGAATCTAAACCATTCTATTATACCATGGATCTGAAAAGAGAATAGCTTTGGGCTAACCTACAAGTTCACACAAACTCCTGACATGTTTGTCAGAGACACTACTTTGTGTCACCAAAACCAGTCAACATGTAGGCTAGCTGATACAGACTTCACACAATGCAGGCAGCACAGACTGTTTAAGGCTGAAACAAAACTCATAATTTGTGTTAAGCCTGTTGAGAAATTGACAGGGGTCCTCCTATGTTACGGAGAAAGCGGAATTGATACCAAATCATTTTTATTTGTATCCCTGGGCAAATAAAACGCACAGACTTGAGAGTGGTATAGGGCTATAACCACAAAGTGCACCATTGTTATGACTTCCATTAGTGGCTGGCCAAATCTATTACCTTAACTTGGAATTTCAATTACCAGCTTATCTTCAAAGTAACACTAGGTTTAAAAGACAGCCATGAGCAAGTAATCATAAGAACCTAACTGTCAAGAATATGGAAAAAGGGCATTAAGCCGTTAAGGGGCTGATTAATGTTTGCCGCCCTACATTTTAAGTATCCACAGTGCCCTCCAAAAGTATTGGAACACATGCTAAAGTTGACAATATAAAATCATCTTTTGGAAAATGATCTTAATGCCTGATCAATTTCCAAAAGATGATTTTATATTGTCAACTTCAGCATGTGTTCCAATACTTTTGGAGGGCACTGTACCTAATCTACCATTGCCTTATGTATTCAGGCAGAAATAAATTCCAGACTTCAATTTGCCAACCTCAGTCAATCAAAAACTGACAAAAGTTGATTAAGAACTTTAGGAAAGATAATGCATCATGCATGCAAAAGCTTTTTTTTCCCCTTGTGACACCAGCTACAAATTTAATTCCTTTTCTTTTCTGTTCCTCAAACCTAACAAAAAAAAGCATCACAGAAGTGTATCTTCAAAGACTGCAGCAACAAAGGTGGTGAGGAGTGAGTAAGGAGCTCTCTCCATTGAGAAATTTGAATGAATGCTGCTGTGTCTATTTAAAGACCTGCCGTTGTATTGACCACACTGTACGGTTAATGGCCTTCACATTAAATAATGCATTAGTCAGACCTGAGTGTGCACGACTGCCATGGATAAATAGCTGCGACTCAACACTGAGGCACCTCTGGATGACATGTACAGGAAGTGAATGAGCCATTACCGAAAGAAAACAGGAACCAATGAAAAGCATTGCTCATTTACTTTACACAGGCCACTGCAGACGGCGACTCAGAGGAACCCACAAAGCAGTCATCAGACAGTTCAAGGGCGCCTGGAAGACATTTCAAAGGCCCTGATTTGCCTTGACAACCACTGATATGGCACATTGCAGGTAGCTCAGCTCCACAGACCCTCTTACAGTATTTGACTGGAGCAGGTATGGGTTTCACTTTCCTTGAAGACGGAGGAAAGAGTGCCCATTGAGGTGTCGCTCACTGCACGAGGACAGAGAGAGAGAGAGAGAGAGAGAGAAACAGACAGAGACAGAGAGAAAGAGAGAGAGAGAGAGAGAGAGAAAGAAAGAAACACACACAGAGAGAGAGAGAGAGAGAGTGAGAGAGAGAGAGAGACAGAGAGAGAGAGGTGTAGTATAGAGTATAGTGGTGCTAGCTGGCCCCAATCCCAGCTCATTCTCTCCCAGGAACAAAAGGCCCTCCCCAGAGTGGTAAATCAGCCTGGGGTCCTTTATGCAGTGCAGATGCAACAGGAGCCTAGCTCTGAATGAGGAGGCCTTCCCCGTATGAATGAGTGAAACAGAAATATATCTTTTGTTGAGGAAACACCTAAATTTAGGACTTTAATGTTTTCTGCAGATGCCATGGCCAGAAACTTGTGAAAGGAGCATCTGCTCCTTTCCTTTTTCAGCACAGAAAATGGCGATAGAACTGGGGATTTCCAAAGCTACTGAACCCTCGTACACATATGCACATATAACTACCGCTATGAGAGTACAATATGAAAGAACTGTTTAGAAACTACTCACAATATCACTACACCTATGGCCTGCCTACAGCATGAGTCATACAACTTAAACACAGAAGAACAGTTATCATGAGACTACCCACACACATACAAAGACATAAGGTCTTATTTGACACAGACAATCCACTTAAACGAAGAGAACAGAAATCACATGAAAAGGACAATAGGATGATGTATTCCCTAACAAAACCTAAGCCATATACTGTCCACCCCCTGTTTGCAAAATGGCTTCATACTCCATCTAAGCGTTTGGACAGTTAAGACAGTTGTGCTGAATGACAAAAAGGAACATAAACAAACACGGAGTTCAACTCCGCTCGCCCCGGAACATGTGATCGTCAAGCACTTTGTCATTTCTGCTCTAGTCAGAGTTCGGCACCAATTTTAGCACAGCTCAATAAAACATTCTTTGTGTAATTTACACAGCAGGTCAGTAATCCAGCAGAGCTGGCTGCAAACCCAAAGCCCGCCCCCCCGCAGACATACATGTGGCCCCACTCCAGTAATGCTCTCCAGATGCCAAGTCACCCCCTCCCTCTCAGGGTGTCTGTCGTACAAGTACGCTGCCCTGGACAATACATATGAGGGGCTAACTGTCAGGGTTTATCACTACTGAGCGCGCTCAGAATCACGACTACCCATGCTGGGCTCTGAACAATCAAGGTGTGGTGGTGGGTCCCATAGATATTTTCAGGCAGTGAGTAAGAAGCGGGAGTTCAGAGATGGGCTTTTTTTTACACCTCGCCTGGCTCTTAATTCGACTATTTGGACGGCATTTTTATCAATAAAAACCCTGCACACACCAGCATCAAATTCTACGCCACCTCCGCTGGTGCATGGGGTTGTAGAGAATAATGTTGTCAAAGTCATCGAATGGCAAAAACAGAATGTGTTGCACTTATGTCAGTGCCAGTGTCCGAGGCGCTTTACTCAGGCTTCAACTACCACACAATGGATTTCATAAAATCACAACCCCTGACATGTGGTTTCTATGTAAATCTCATGCAAATACCTCTATGCTGGAGACAAGCATGACAGATTCAGCCTACACTGCAGTCGCAGAGCAAGGGGGAAAATATGTTCTTCATCAGCATGATGGGCTGAAACCTGAAACGCTCAACTGAGTGCATCTGCAGAAAACTACTAGAGAGGCACTTCAGAAAGCGATGCCAACCAGAATCCTCTCATTTAGTGGCTGCAGCCAGCGACCAAAAGATTGAGGGAGCTCTCATCTCTTCAGTGAGTACAAGACAATCAGCACGGACTGGTTCCACATGTGATTTGCGGCAGGCACCGATTCAGAAACAAATAGAAGGGGGGGGGGACATGGAGGGCTTTTCTGGACGTTGCAGCTGTATGCAAAACTCAGGAAGAGGCTGAAGGGAAACAGGCCAGAGGACAGAAGGAATATTGTGAATGGGCGCTGATGTGGGTCTCTTTTTGAAGACACTTCCCAAACACACAAGAACATTCTGGCAGCAGAGTAGACACCATAAAACACGTCCATGCTAGGTTCAAGCTCTCCCCTTTCCTACTTCCTCCTCCAGACAATAACACTTCCCTCACAAGAGGAATTATGAGATCAGGTATTAAAAAATTGGCCACCGTTTATCAGTTATTATTGCTGCGTGTGTTTACCTGGCATTTCTGACAGAGAAACAAGAGACGAGCAAGCCATGATAAGAGGCTTATCTGATCCTTTGTTGAAATCCTCTCATCCTGTTAGGCTTTGCCATGGCTACTCACTATGTAGTATCTCTGGGTAGTGTTTGGGTGCCTGCAGGATTGATGTACTAAGATGTGTGTATAAGCACATTAGGGATCTTAACACAGCCTCTCAAATCACAGCTTTTCTTATTATGGTTTTGGATTGAGAATTTGTTTGGATTTTCAAACCGAGTTAGCCACGCGTCAAAGTAATAAATAAAACAATGAAATAAAAGAAAGAATGAATGACTCTCCATATCAAACACACATGATTGCAGCTTAAAATCATATATCAAATCACATTTTTGCCATTCATGACCTGCAGTGTGAAGACGGATTTATAAAAAATTTAGCTGGGTGGCCAGTTCTATTTTCCCCCACCGTTTGGTCACTTGGCGACACTGTTATGGCAACATTTACTGTGGCACAGAAATGGACAGCGAGCATAGTCCTGCCCTCTGAGTCACTGTGGTTTCACCAGCCAACGTATTCATCAGGAATAGCATGTTCGCGAGACGCCCTGCCCGTACCCAGTTTTACTGGTGATCCCATGTGCCAGCTACTTATACCAGTGGTACCACTGCAGCTCACTCTGCTGGGACAGCTAACATAAATGGAAACAGAGAAGAGAACAAATAGCTGTGTATGCTCTTGCCCATTTTGCTCTTCACTACAAGCCGTTTATATATAAAACTTGAAATCTTGGCCATCTCCGTGGGCTTATTCACAGACAGTGAACTCACATTGCTCTGACAACTGCATTTATCATTAAACAGAGACACACCACACACACAGTTGCTTAAGTAGCACTTTCCAAGATCATTTCTGGCACACGCGTACAACGTCCCTAACGGACAATCGTAGAAAATAGGCTTCATTCACGGTGAGCGAGCCCAAGGGAATGGGTGAGTCTAGGAGTGGACGAGCTCCACTGGCCTGGCCACAAAGGATGGAGGGGGCGTTTCACACAGGCCTGCGTAAACATCAAGTCATCCTGTCCACACTCGGGCAAGCCAGACAAGGCACTTCCTGCATGAGGTCAGTGGCTCAGTCAGGCAGGAGGGAGGGAGGGAGGGAGGGGAGGGAGGAGGGCTGAACACCAGCACACAGTCCTCCCTGACCTCAGAGAGCAAGCAGATGCAGATGCACCCGTTCCCGATGCTGGTGCTGTGGATTCGTGTCACCTTGCAGGTTTTTCTTTCCTCTCAAACACTTGGCTGAACCCATCAGACAGCAATAGGTCCTTGATGAAGTGAATAAGGTGTGTAGTTTGCACACTCACTGACGCAAATTCTAGGGTGGTGACTCCCTTCCCAAAATAATGTGGACCAAGGACATGGACAGATAAAAATGTTACTCTACTTTCACAGGCAAGATAACAAGCCAGACTTTCCAAGCTACTTTTAACGGGCAAATGAATCATATTTGCTGTCTTTTGTGAATGTTGAAACTTTACATTAAATGTGTTGGGGGTGATGAGAGGCGAATAAAAGACAACTCTTTAAAGGGCAGTCTTGCATTTTGGTACACACTGTAATTATGTATATTTATAAACTCTAACAGTCTCTGTCTACCCACAGCGGCAGCTAAGAGCTGCCAGGATGGCTGAACGGCACTGCACGGTCCAAAAGCTCCCGCCGCTTGGCGTTACAACTTAAACAATTTCCATACGCCGGTACTGAACTCACGTCATCAAAAATCTACACCGCATAGCTCGGTTAGACACTCGCAACTCAAAGACTTCCCCCCCCCTTTTCTTCTCTCCCCACAGAAAGACACACCCATATGCATTCCTGTCAGACGGCTTCAGAGCTCCTTTTGGATTAAAGAGCAATACAACCAGCCCAGTTGTGCCAAGGGAGACCTCCGCCAGGTCAACCGGTACTCCAAGACACTCATAGGAAAAGAGAATCCTCCTAAGAAATAATTTTGTTTAGATATGACCTCAAGTGTGGTAGGGAATCTTGTAGATAAAGCCATACCTGATACAAGTTAATGGTCGATTACATATTTACATAAAAAAAATTATCAGAGCTCAGTCAGTCAATCAATACTCAATAACGGTCACAGACCCTGTATTTCGCATGATACTGTTGGACTAATATATCTCAGCTGTTTCCATTTTAAGATGCACAAGTTGAATGGTTCAGGTGTCAATGCACTGCTCTCATTTCTCTGTACACAGCATCTTATACGCAAAATAATCCCCGTGAAAAAAACACGACTACTTGAAAGGTTGAGCTGATCAGTCACAATGATAACAGAGAAATGGTGTATCCTTCTCATAGCTAGTCATTCACTCTGTGTCCATGTCACTATAATAACACAACACTACTATACAACAGCTTCATAAAGGAGCAAGGGTTGCTGCTCTGGTCTGCAGAATTCTCTGCGCTTTCCCTGCGGAGGCAATATCAAGGGGATTCATTAGACCGTGTCTATGCCCTCTACTACGCTGCGGTCGCTAACGATAACAACGAACAGCAAGGCTGTGCTCCGCGTCCATACATGCAATTGGTAATTTGAATCGTCTTACCTGGATACCGATTTATGATATTTTTATGCCCTTATCTTGATTTCCTCCATCCTAGCGCTTCAGAACGGTTAAACCAATTAGTTCCCTACAACTCAGAAACGACCACTCCTCCTGCGCCTTTCTCCTCCCACGTTTCCAATCTCCTCTATTCGCTACCATAGTCCGGATAGGGGAGGATGTGAGCTGAATGCCATATGGTCCCTCTCGGAGGATGAAAAAGAGCTTCTAGTAGGCTGAGAGGCCCCTCTGTATTGTGTTAATGCGCTTATTGATCGAACTCCCACAAGCTGTTTAGATAGGTAGCCTAGTCTCAAATTCATTCCGAGGGAAGGTTCGCAGTTTGTCTCACAACACCTTGTTGTGCATTCATAATAGTATGGCAGGTTAATAGGTACTCGTTAGTAATTCATATTAATTTGAGGAGGAGCATGTTATGACAGGTAGTGTGCCTCTACGTGATGTGAACCAGAGCGGTGTGTTATTAGGTTATATTTCTACTGGAGAATGCCTTGCTCCATTTAGCTAAAACACCAACCAAAGCCGCAGCGCATACAGAGGCCAACATTTCTCTCTCCCTTTTCCATCCACTTCTTTCAGGCTACACATGATCCGTTTTTTCCATGGCTGCGACGCAGAAACATTACTCATGTACAAAAAGAAGGGATTTAGGTCAGTTTGCAAGCTCGGAAAGTCACTGTAGAATGAAGCGATTTTTTTTATTATTTAAAACACTGAATCAAAACAAAAGGACGAAGTGTGTAAATCGTGCAAAAAGAATCTGTAGTTCTTATAAGCACTAATAAGAAAATCACAACTCATAACTCAACAACACAAAGGAAAATAAACTTCAACCAGAGAATCCTTGGCTGCAAGCTAATTTGCAACAAGTTGCAAGATCTCCCATCGCAGCGAATAACAATGGTAATAGCCTAGATAGCCAGACAACACAAACGGAGTCCCTTCTCCTCTCACAGGGATTTTGCTTGGACTGACAATTTCATTTCTAACGTTACAGCTGATTGCTGATTTCGTAAAAGAAACAAACTCTCAAGCAAAGCCGAGTAAGCCCAATCATTTCAAAGTATCCGATGTGTTGATAAACAGGATCTATCGCCATGTAGCTAGTGTAACTATCCTGGATCAAATATAAAAGAGGCCAATCAATGTTAGCCCAAGGCAGGCCAAATAAAATCAAAGTTAGCACTACGACCTGCATTATGACATTGACATAAATAGTGCCAACAGCATCTTTAACAGCAGAACTATCTGGACATGCATCATCCTGAACAAAAGCTGGACCACTAACGTTAACGTTGCATTGCTTAAATGATCACTCCGCGGTAGAAAAGAACAATTACGTTGTATCCTCCTTATTCATTGACTTATCTAATAATTAAACCAAACCAGCTAACGTCAATCATTAACGTTAATATAAGCTACATAGGTAGCTAAAAGACGCCGAATTAACGTTACATTTTGTTGAGTCGTCCTCGTTTGTCTTAGCATGCATACTATGTTGGTTAACGTTACATTAAAAGTTACCTGTAATTAAAAACAACTGACATCAGAGCCACAAAAAGTGACCAACGTCCCTACTGTTAACTTGTTATTGTGTTGACACTAAAAATGTACAGAGGACTATCTAGGGTTACTATTATCTAACATTAACCTTAGTGCTACTCCATATCAAAGATTTCATTCTAACGTTAACATTATCCCTTGTCTCTTAGCAAAATGGCTAACACAGGGTAACGTTAGCAAGTACCGTTTTCATATTATTTCCACATCATATGACAAAAGAACTAGCTACAGCATCGTGTACTTACCTCATCAAGTTATTCCGTAGAAATTATATACATTTATGTGTTCATTCCCGTCTCGTGTTCACTGCTCATATGAGTATGAAAACAAAGCTTTCAGTTCTTAACTGCGATTCGCAAACCAAGTTCTAACTTAAACTTACACTCAACTAATACCAGTTTGTTGTGCAGCTAATCGCTAGCTAGCTTACAAAATAAGTTACTAATTGTCTGCCAAGTCGGTGAGGTTTACCAAGAATAGGCTTTCAAACACTTGCTTTGCTACAAACAATAGCTATCTAATAAATTAAACTGAAATCAGTCGTCAGACATAGCAATTACCCTTCTCTAACGAAGTTCAGATAAAGCGACACCCGCATCCTATTAGACGGAGGCCAGTCTGCTCTGTTGGCTGGCTAGTGTACTTCCTCCCTCCAGAGAGAGAGAGCAGCCTTGCTGGTTCGTTGTGAGGGGGAAAAAAGTTGAGCAAAAAGCCGCAAGTCCAGTTTTAATTCATTGCCTTTTGACTCGATAATGTTGTGTAGTTCAGCGCCCCCAACAGTACGGAGTGCCTCTGACAGTTGATTGTCTCCAGCATTCATACGAGCAAATTTTGTTAACAAGTTAGGTCATTAAGTTAGTGAATTTTAAATTAATGTATGAATATTGTATAAGCAGAAGCAATTGTACGTTGCTGCCATCTTCCTGTTTCAGGGATAATTTGTTACTGCATTCATTTATGTTCTTAATATTTCACCAGGGAACTCATTCAGTCAGGATGCTATTTTGAGCCTTCTTAATTACAAAAAAAAGTAAAAGTAATACTATTAATTTGACCATTTATTCATGCTTGAATCATTGTAGCCTACCCTAGACTAAATGTTCTAGTGTTATGGAATAGGCCTAGGCCTACTATTTATCAGTTTTCCTTTTTGTTGTTGTACACTATGTAGGCTAGACTCTAGCAGTCCAGTAAGAGTAGCCTGTAGGCCTAGTAGTTGTTGTACATCATTTGTTTCACTGCTGTTTCATGTTATTTCTTTCAGCACATTGTCTATTATTGTTCATAATCTATGTAATTCAGCAAGCCATTTTGCTTTGAGGACCTCCGGCACTACAATACTTCCACACATGGTAGCCAGCCAAATTCATGTTGACTGCATTCCAAAACTATTATAGGTAGCCTACAGTCAAATGGATAATAGGCTAGTTTTTAGATTTGAGGTTTTAAGGTTGAGGTTAAGGTAATGCCTACTTCTCTAGTTAGGTTGGTCTAAACATAAATCAAGTGCACTGCCCTGTGGTGAAAAACAGAACTCCAGGTTGCATGATTTGTGTTGTATATAATGTACCATCAGATGTCAGTATTGCTTTACCATTTTGTTTCAGATACGGTGGTTACTGTTTTTTAGACACAACCTTCTCACATGCAGTAGGCCTACCAGCTGTATGGGGTGTATCCTGTTCTTGTTCCATTATATTAAATAAGTACAGTAAAACAATAAGACATTATTAGGTATATCTTAAGGATAAACATAATGTTCAGAATGATACTTGAATATTTGACCAATCCTTGCATGGTGAATCTTACCCAGCATGGTGAAAACAGTTGTTGGTCATCATACCTTTTAGTGGGGTTAATAGACCCTCTCTACACACTAAGCAGTGTCCGAAACCATCAACATCACATCTGACGTACAGGAAGCATCAATGACACAATGTAGCGTAAAAGGATGCTGTCTTGGGCAAGTTCATTGGTGAGCAGCAACTCTGTCCTCAGTTCTCATCTTGCTTGTCCTATTCATGGGTTTCATCAGGTCCCTTTCCACAGGTGTAGTCATCAAGCACCATGCAGTCTGCATTGATAATCAATGCTTGATTTTATACACCTGTGGAAAGGGACCTGATGAAACCCATGAATCAGCTGCTTTTGACATAGTCAACCACAGCATTCTACTATGGTATCCATATTTCCAATCATGGCCAGGCAAAGCCCACTCCTGGTTTGAATTGAATACAGCCTCACCTGACGTTTGTTTAATGTGTCATGGCTACAACACATGTCTGCAGTTCACTGCCTTGCCACATGGGGTGCCCCAGTGCTCAGTTCTGAGGTTCCTTCCCTTTGCTGCGTGTGTACATTACCTTATTTCTCATTTGGGCCCAATCATGGCTCATATCACTGTTACGCAGACGATACACAACAATCCTTCCTGCCTTATGATAGGCCTACCACAGCCTCGGTGCAGGACTGTCTCTCTCACATATCCTCTGGGATGAATGAACATCACCTCCAGAAGTCTGAACCACTGGTCTTCCCAGCCAAACAAACCAAACATCACTACATCAACATCAAAACTGACACTCTTGCACCTACTGTACCAAGGTGGCAAGAAACGTAGGTGTCATGGTTGATGACCAGCTAACCTTCTCTCTCGCCAGTATACATATTTAGATTAGCTCACAACATACAACCTTTCTTCTTTCTCAGGGTGCTTTGCTTACACTATTAACTTCATTTCTAAAAACATGTCTCCACAGATGAATAATGTGTGAATTTGTCACAATATGCTGTAGTGATAAAATGACCACACATATTGTGTTCTTAACTGCATATTCTAGTGCAAGCGCCAGTTTTAAGAGACTGAAGCGCTCAATGCTTTCCTTTTGCCTGGGCCCCCCCCAAAGTGCCTTGAAGTATAGCTCTGCAAGGGCGTCCCTCTGTCTTTTGAGAAAAACTCTACTAAATGTACCTCTCCTAGCTCTTCTGACAACCTTGCACATCTGCACTTATCACGCTCTTCCTTCTTTTACCTCCTCTTCTACCTTTTCTCTTGCTACCATACTTATACTTAATATGTAGGCGCTCCTATCCTCTAGCTTTGACAGATGCAGCGGCGATTCCTAGTGATAGTCTCCTCTGCACTGTGGCTTAAGTTATGCCAATGCTGAAGCTGTAGCTCTCTTAAATGTTAACATGCTTAAATGTTGTGGATAAACCTGTCAGTCGATGAATGTAAATGCAAATGAAAAGGGCCTAAATGAATCATCTGTAGGCTTCCTCCTACATGACATGAAACCCTGATTTCAGTCAAGGAGATGAGTTAGCGCTCTCACAAGAAGATCTCAGAGAAGGTGCTAGAGCAGGTCATCACATTACATTACATTACATTACATTACATAGCCTACCCTGAAGCTGCTGCATCTCATCAATATGCCTCAGTGCAGGAATGACTCATTTACATAGCACAGGCAACTAGTGGGCTTTGAAATGAGAGTATGTAGTATATCATGATCATCTATGCTCCTCAGTTTTCGACATGGCTCATGATGCATAACATTATAATATTTTTAGTAGAGAAACAAAAAGTCACTTTTAAGGGTAATTACCCTATGAGTGATAATGGCCGATGACTAAATCATATTGTCTAAGACTTCATGTGGTATTGTCTATGGGCATTCAGTGACAGTGCTAACCACAAAAGCATGTGGAGTCACCGAGTGGTTTTCGCTACTTTGAGGGATATGTGGGAGTATGCTACAAAAGTGTTTGCAGTGATTCAGGTTTGCTTAAAGTAAAATATTAAAAAATCACTCAACCTTCCACCAAACAGGCTCATGAATATTGCAGTGTTAATGTTTTTGTACAAATGGTTAGCAATCATGGTTAGAAATGAGTTGGACTGAGCATGCATGTATGAACAACAGAAAGGTTACACTCTGGTGAGCCCACACATGTTTGTGGTTTTCAGAGTGTGTACTGTAAGTCATTGTTCTTGAGGATGATCTGACCAATACGCATACAGTACGTACATTGACTGCATGTCAATTCTGACAGATTAACAAAAAAGGTAAAAATGTAAAAAATATCACACACGAATGATGCTAAACAACAGAGAACATACAGATATAATTGTTTGCACGGATGCAGAGTAAATATACTGCATGACGCATTTTGTTTTGTCAATGACGCTTAAGTTAAGATAGAAATAGGTGAAAAGGTAGACTAGCGTATCCTGTTTATGCTCTCCTCTCGAGTGGTTCATTTTACAGAGAAAGGGCGTTTTTAACAGTTATGATGGGTGTTAAAAACAGGATGTGGTTACAATTCCTCTGTCATTGCTGTCAATCTAGAATAGGCGTTTCTTTATCTTCATCTGGAGGTATTGAAGACGTGGTGTGAAGGAAAAATGGATTCTTTGAATTTTCGTTGACATAGTCATGTGTGGCCAGTGTTGCAGACAAAAGGGGAAGTAGTGTCAGTGATCTGTTGTAAAAATCAAGACCACCCACATCAAAATGTAGGTCACCTAATTGTTTCTGTAGTACAGTGTAGGCTACAGTTTGCAGATCAGTTGATATCATCACTTCAAAAAGTGTGAGATAGACCTGCAAATGATGACTACAAGGTGATATGTATAAGAAGTGATGTTAGTCATCATGGGAATAATTTAAAATATGGTAGGCCTATGAGTCTCACTCAATCTCACACTTATAGCGTGACAAGTTGGGGTGAGGAAAATAGATTTAAATGGCTCAGATGGCCTGTGGCCTACTGTATGCTTGCAGCTGTGTGAAATGATCTGAGAAAGCTGAGATGGCTCATCAGTGTGTGAACAAGGGAGTGGTGCTTCTCTTCCCGTTTTGTTTCTGAGAAAGATTGAGCAAAGCAAATTTCAAATTGAGGGCTTTTGTAAGACTGATGGCATAATACAGATTTAGTAGCGAAACACCTCTTGCAAAAAAATAAAAGACCATAAAACATGTGGGAGGCAGCCCTTATTTAGGCCTACTCTATGGATGTCACACGTGCATGTAATGGCATACTTACCATGCATCCAAATATGTCAAAACAATTATTATATTACATTATATTATCAATTTACATTAAATACATACACAATACATTATACTGTATATATATATACAATACACAACACACAATACATACACAATATTTTCACACAAGGATATTGAACATTTTAATCATTGTCATCAGTCTATGGCACAATCATGTGACTCACTGAAAAAACGTGAGGAAAGAGGAGAGGGCTTGCATCAGGGTCTTTTTTCCCGCATATGGGTGTCAACCTACAGTCACAAAGCTTCCTTCCTCCAAGCCTTTTTACTCGCAAAACATCCGCACACGCTCAGAGGGAGGGGATGCCCATCTGCATGTAGCATCTCTGCAGAGGTGAGTGAAACTGCTCAAACCAGGCATTGTAGTAGTATCAGTTCTTCTATACAAACAGTACTCTTTAACTGTAAATATTCATTATATGATTTTTTTTTAATTATACTTTTACTATTATTGTAGATGCTTTGCATTTTGTGTGTGTGTATGTGGTGTTGAAAATTTTGTGTGTGGTTTATTTTTTAGTTCTTCTGTTGCTTTAGGGTTTTACAGGGATATACCTTGTGTGTCCGACGCGAAATTAGTTTTTATTAAATATAGTATGTGGCAAATATTTTGTGTTTTTTTTAATGCATTTGTATGGTAGGAGCAGGCTTCACTCAGACTCTTTAAGAGTGCTTGGCCAAACTTATATTCTTACTCAGAAAAAGGAAAAAGGCAGCGCTTTGCATATGAACATGTTTTATTGGACAAATTAATATGCATACCAGATTTGAAAAAAAAATGACGTTTTGCTTTACTGCACTTTACATCTTCACATGTGCCACACTTTTAAATCCCCTGTGAGTTTGCCAAGTCACTTAACCACAAAGAGTAGTGAAACTAGAGAGGTATTTAAATACACATGACTGTTAAGGGTGTGAATCACTATTCAGAGACAATAAAGACAAAACAAGCAAATATGATTGCATGAATAAATGCTTCTACAGAGATATTTAAATACATGTGGTTGTTAAGGGGTGAATCCCTATTCAAGGCTCTCTACTCAGGTACTCTAAATTTCTCCTCAAATGAAAAAAAACGCATTTTATCATGATAGATGTTTTTCTGAAGAAAGACAGAAAAAAAGTACAGCCTAACACACGCCTTCCTTTTTTTTGTGTCAGGCTATTTCTGCCAGATATTCAGGTCGCATTTGTGTCTGGTTGCGGGAGGTCGAGTGATAGCCTGAGTCAACACTATACAAGAGATCCAACTCCAGGAGTTTCACTGCAGCATCCAGCACCAGCATGGAAGCCCTCTTCTCCCCCGCCGCCTGCCCCTCCGTGTACGGCTCGGACAACGCCAGCGTCATCCTGCAGCACTACAACCACACGGGCCGGCTGCAGCACCGGCAGCCGCGGCAGGGCGGCGTCAGCGTGACCACGGCCAGCTTCCTGTTCGTCAGCATCTGCATCATCCTGGAGAACCTGGTGGTGCTGATGGCCGTGCTCTTCCGCATCCGTCTGCGCAGCCGCTGGGTCTACATCTGCATCGCCAACATCACCCTCAGCGACCTGCTGGCCGGCGTGGCGTACGTGGTCAACCTGTGCATGTCGGGCAACCGCACCTTCGAGCTGAGCCCGGCGCTCTGGCTGCTGCGCGAGGGGCTGCTGTTTGTGGCGCTGGCCGCGTCCATCTTCAGCCTGCTGCTGATCGCCGTGGAGCGCTACACCACCATGATGAAGCCCCTGCACCAGAAGTCGGCCAAGAAGACGTGCCGCATCTACACCATGGTGGCGCTGTGCTGGGTGCTGGCGTGTGCCCTCGGCTTCCTGCCCCTGTTGGGGTGGAACTGCATGTGCAACCTGGAGCGCTGCTCCACCCTCCTGCCCCTCTACTCCAAGAGCTACATCCTCTTCGCCCTCATCCTCTTCTTCTTCATCCTGCTGTCCATCGCCGTGCTCTACGGCGCCATCTTCCTGCACGTGAGGAAGAGCACGCAGACGACCTCCCAGCGAGGCCGCGGGCGCTCCATGCGGCTACTGAAGACGGTCATCTCCATCGTGGGCGTCTTCGGCCTGTGCTGGGGGCCGCTCTTCTTCCTGCTGCTGGTGGACTTCTTCTGCGAGTCGCGCGACTGCCGCCTCCTGTTCGGCTCCGAATGGGTCATCGCCATGGCCGTGCTCAACTCCGCCCTGAACCCCATCATCTACTCGCTGGGCAGCATGGAGCTGCGCAAGGCCATCGCCAGCATCCTGTGCTGCTGCTGCCTGTGGACGGGCCTGATCGACCCCAAGACCTTCATGTCCAAGGAGACGGGCAGCACGTCCGGCAGCCGGCACGACAGCCTGCGGAACAGCTTCAGCAAGGTGAGGAGCATGAGCACCAGCCCCACGCCCAACAAACCCAGAAAGATGCGTCTGAGCACAACCACCTCTTGCCTGTCTGTGTCAAGTGGTTAGACCGCAGTGCACAGAAAAACAGTAGAGTGAAACCACAGGATACATCTTCATGGCAGCTCCACCCAAGCGCACTGCAAGTTCAGCGCTTCTCCGGAATCGAAGGGTTGCAAAGTCTTTGCTTTTTCCACCTGACTGTCTGTTATTCATAAAAAAAAGAGAAAGAAACCATCTCACCACAAAAAAAATGACGAAAACTAACTGTTAGAGCAGTCGAAACCAGGCGTTTGGTTGAGATGTTTAATGCACTGTACTATTGCACTTGCAGCATCTGATTTATTGTTAATCTGTGCTGAACATGCTTTCATTTTGTTGCAATGTTCGTTTAGAATTTAGTCCTATTTCAACATACTATTGTAAGCAGAGTCTGGGATATGTTTGTTTATCATACAAGTTCATAAAATATAAAAAGATTTTAACTGGCAATTTATTTTTTACTTATAGTATTTCTATCAATTTGTTTCTAAAGTTGTTGTATTTCACATCAGTATTAAGTATGTAGTATGAAGTATTAAGTATGTCTTAGAATGCAGAACTGTGAACTGCATTTGTACAACTTGCACATCATTGTATTTTGTGATAAAAGTCAAAGATAATGACAAAGATAATAATTGTTTTTAATGTTTTTTGTATTTTTTGTACAATAAAGTTTTGTTGACTGCAAGATAGAGATGTCATGACTTCATTTAATATTATTTTGATTTACTCATATGGCTCGGAAATAAATGGAATCCCTCGATAAGACCGACTTCCTTACCTTCCCACAGTAAGTTACACCAAGTGAACTCAGGGTGGAGACATTCAAGCAGACAACTGTTCTGTTAAAGGATAGAACAGGCACAGCCCCTTTACTCAGCGTTAGAGAGTGCTACTTCAGAAAAGCCCAGGTGCAGACTTCCTGCAACCCTGCACTCAGTTGTTCAGTAAAAATAAAAGTGGTTGTCTTCAGGGAGATACCATCTTGCCTCAGATGCTGACGTAAGGTCAAAGTCACCAAAACACTGTGTGCTTTGCATAAACTCAGCAATGGTATTTATGTCCCCTGCCCTTGAGACAGTCATGCCTGGAGAAAACACACTAGCACATAGTTGAGCGTTTGGCCTCCCACTAATGCTTCTCATCTTCGATTGCAAAGGAATCTATTTGCTGCTATGCTTTATACAATTTAGGATTACTTCTGACCTCATTAGTGTCACTCCTCTCAGCAAGATGTGGCAATGAATTGATGTAAAGAGATACAAAGTACAACAATATCACATAAGAGGGGGGACAATCTCATCCTACACTGTGGCTTGGTGACACATCTACTGTGAGAAGAAGACGTCACATCATTACACTAACACCTACACAAACTGAAGGGCTCTGTGGGCTCTAAAGATACTACTGTCCTCAGTTTTTCCAGGTTCACACCAATGTTCGCACCTCGTGGCCATTTCTTGAACAGTCACGTGGCCTGTGAGGTCGAGCTGTGGGCGAAACGGCTGTCATAAATCACTCTGATGGATCACTCACCGGGCAGCACCATGGATAATCGATGAGGGGAGACAATGAAAAATCCCCGCCGCAGATGAAAGGGATGTCTCGTGATGCGGGTGACAGGGTGCACCCAGCTCCAGCCGGGCCACACCGCACCACACCACACCAGCACTGCTGTTTGGTGCCAGATGAGGTGTGAGGACAGGCAGCAGAAACTCATTTTTCCCCCCATCTCTCTCTCTCTCTTTATGTGATTGATGTGCCCTAGCATGGAGACATGATTCATGGCCTTTATTCATATGCCCCTTTTTTGTTTCCAGATGGAGGTCAGAAGAGCTGAGATGAAGGTGTGATTCAAATCTGCTCGTCAAGGTTTTTCTCTCAGAGCGATGCGTTACTATGGAGAGCGCGCGGGGTTAATGCAATGTTCCTCTCTTCAAGGAACGTATTCATAACCCAGAGCGTTTTTTGAAGGATCAAATATACATAACATCTTGTGCCAAAAGTTCACAAAGCCAAACAGAAAATTGCATTAAATCACATCACATATTTTCCGCATAAAGCTTTAACGAGACTCTTCAAAAACAGGCTGTCTGCGTGTAGACTGTTTGTCATGCAAACAAGTGGTTGCTAGCACAGACTTCAGTGTGCTCCACACAGCACACACAGGCTACATTTTTTAAAGTAAAAGTAGATAAACCTCTCATCTTGAAGAATGCTGGCAACAGTCCAACTCATGTCAGCGGGGGAAAAAACAACCAGCAAATTCCACCAGCTCTTGTTGAGGGCTTGGCCAATGATTATATGATATTTAAAACGTCAAAAGCTGATCCATTGGAACACGTTGCCACTTTCCCACCCTCACTCACCTTCTGTCCCCCCACCCACCCCTCTCCACTTCCTATCACTTTGAGGTGCAGTGGGTTCATAGCTGTTGCGTGCAGACACAGCTGTACCCTCTTTAATTACTGTGCATAGCCTAGGTGTACAGCACCAGATAGTGATGTACCGTCTGAGTGAGGACAGTCCCCAGCTCGACAGGCCTGGCAGTTCCTGGCCGTCAGTATGACATGCTGTACTGCTGTTTGACTCCTCCAGCCCCAGTGCACATAGTGCATGCAGCATATGCGGTATGCAGTGATTGAATAACCACTGACACCACAGACACACTTTTGATCACAAATCACAAGAGGTTTTACCACAGGTTTTATATCACGTGTGTGATTTTTTTAGGCTACGAAAAGGAAATCCATAAGAATAATGAGTATTTTTGGAATGGTATGAATTTGTGAATGGTATTTAATTGTGTTTTAATTTCATAATTAAAGTTAACATATACCTTGAAGTAACCCTTGACATGGTATATTATTTTAACAATCATCAACCAAAACTTTTCTCTCAGGAAATCAAAACGAGGTCACAGTGCTGTGCATTAGGATATTACCTATCTGAATGACAACAGAGCACAAATCAGCTCTTTATTTCTTAGTGTGAAATCTACTTTCTGCTGAAACCTGCTGCTGAGAACTATCTCAATAATTTAAAATGACAAAATATTTGAGACAGCGGTATTCAAAGTAAACACACACATATAATTGGTTACTAAAAGACCACACAGTATAGTGTTAACGGATCAATATGAAACAAAGACACACCCAAGTAAAAAACGGACTGGTCTCTCTACTGTAGAGCTTTGTCATGACGTGACCTGGGATAGCCAACAGAGGACAGAGGCCATAGTGGTCCTTTCCCACAGCTTTGTTGTTTTATTGCGCAGATGGTATTGCTCAGCTTAAACTAATTACAAAGGCTGCCCACAGCCATGCTTGGACCAGAAAGACCCTGATTGAAGAGTGATGTGGGCAACAAAAGAAAATCAAACAACATAAAACAGCCACATCACGCAGTCTGGTCAGTATCAAGGAGAACAAGAAAGGCGGTCTGACATCGCTATGGAAACTAAAATAATGAACTGGTCAGAGGTCCCTCCATTATCTTATTACCTTGGAACCATTTGAGCAAGGAAAGCATTTGTTCATCAGATATTTTTCCATGTTTGAAGGAGTTGACTTGTGGTAAACAGTTGTATGAATGTTGCACAATCAGAAACTAAGTCCTTATTTGCACCTATATGTGACCCTAGTGTCTAGAGTAAAGTAGTGAGTAATGTATGAGCTGTGTGTAGGCCTTTTGTCTGGTGGTGTGTGTGTAATGCACAAAACCGTTTATTGTGTTCTGAATCATTATAATGGCAGCCAGGGATAAATTATAAGATACCCTATTTTAAGTGTATCAAAATAAGCTACACAATGCAGTAGTCATGCCATGTATCAAAATATAACATTGATTTTTGTAATAAAACATACTCTGGAAAGGACCATGAAATCACTTTCCTAACCTTCCCTATCTGTCTATCTATTCCTTCATCAGTATACTGAATCTGCTGATTGAGTGTTTGAGATAAACAGCTTTTCTCTGCGTATGTCACATGGCATGAACCTACAAACGTTGACAGATTAAATGCTGATCTGTCTATATCTTATAGCCTACTGTAAATACTGTATCAAAGATGCCATAAAAAAAAGTCTCAACTGAACTTGTCAAGTGGAGACAAGTCTCTGACACTGTCAATGTGTGCCCTGATATTGCACTGCAGAATAATATCAAGAAGTGTTCTCAAGAAAGTGATGCCCAGTTCTTAAGAAACTTGAGGTTGCTTGAGGTTGAGGACGACAAGTTCTTAAGAAACTTGAGGTTGCTGTGAGACGGAGTGTACAGTACTGTGTGTGTGAGTAACCACCACATTTTGATCTTCCTGAATTTCAACATTCTTATCAGCGCCAGTCAGAGGTTATGTTTTCATCACATCACCAAAAATAGACTACAAAATACACACCTATAAAGTATTTTGGGGAAAAAAAACGAAAACTCTTTCAAATTCGTGTATCTTCAATACTGCCCATCCCTGATGACAACCATAATATTAATTCATATATGCTCAATTAGGCCTAATAATGGTAGCATTTGAGATGTTACAGAATCTCAGATTTAAAGCACAAGGACTGTAGAGCTCCCCCTCGAGTCACAATATATTTATATTTCACTCTGCCGTTGTAAATAGCCTACTTCTCATGGCTCCTTGCCCCTGTACACCAGGGAAATACGTTTGTTGTGGAAGCAAAGGATTAACAACAGGCAAAAATCTCCAAAGAGCTATACTGACAAGGTAGGCTAATGTTTCATGACTCGCAAGATGTCTTCGGGTCGATTATTTCTGAAGTTGCATGGTTATTTTGTTAGCGGCTGGCTAGGGCTAAGCTGCTAGGCGAAATATTAATTCACCATCAAATTGGCTTTGTAAAGGTTATGTCTTGTAAAGTGTACTTCTAAGAGAAAACATTTAGGTTAATAAGAGAAATAGAGAAAAATGGCTGTCTGCTGTGGTGTATATCTGTGTTTCCATGTTTCCATGTTCAGTATGTATTTTATGTTTTTTGTGTGTTCTCTCTGTGGTACCTAAGTCTTGTCTAAAATTGTTTTTGTTGTTTTTTTTGTACATTGTAAACCACACCCTCTCTTGTCTCCTGAAGAGACAATAAAGGCGAATTATTATTATTATTATTATTAGCCCAAGATGGAAAACCTAAACTGAATGGCTTGAATACACTGTGGATAAATGGGATCAAAAAAAGTTGTTTAATATAAGCAGTGTGGATGACTCAGATACTTGTAGGGACAAGTGAATGAACTTAGCGCACATATTTTTGAACTCATTCAACTAACATGACTGAGTGACAGGACAAGGAAGATAAGAGTAAGAACACTAAATAGCAAGGATCAGTTTAATAATTCATTAATCTGTTTTCAAGAAGAATGAAAATACAATAGCCTTCTGGAATGGAAAAATACAGCAAAGTCAAAAGCAATCATATGCCTGTTGGCTCAGAGCTACAGGTGAACTGGAGGACAGTTAATAAACTGCAAGAGTAATTTGATCACAAGTTCCTCCAGGTCAATCTGTAGAGCGTTATTATTAAATGTTAGTATTCAAGAAGACATGAAATTGGGAAAGGGTAAGAAAGGACAACAATGGTTCACAGGTGGTAGGAAGGCAAAGGTGCAAGATGCAAAGGTGATGAAGCCACTGGTGGCAGGGAAATGGAGCAGGGCATTTGCTGTGGCAAAAGGAGTGGGGATGATTCAGCTTCTAGCTAAGTAGGGAGTGGTAAGACTGTGGTTACTGGTGGATGCAAAGGGTGGGTGGATAAATTATGTGGTGGAAATAGGGGATGAAAGGGAGGAGATGCACACGAGGAGGGACAGATTAGATAAGGGACAGATTAGAATTGGGCACTGCCGTGGTTTCTTCAGAGCAGTGATGTTGCAGATACAGAATGCAGGCTGTGGCTGACTGATCTCAGAGAGGTTATAGAGGGCAGAGAAGACCTGAAGCTGATGGCAGCACTGATGAGTGCTCCACCGTCACTGCTCTGTCATCTTTGGGCCGTCTTGTGACGAAAAGAACAGCCTGCAGCCAGTGATGATCCAGCCAGCAGGAGGTCAAAACGAAACAGGATGGTAGAGCCGTTGCTGCCATGCGAAAATGTGAAACAGTGGCCAGAATCCAGATGGGTGAGGTCAGCACTGGTGCTAACATGAAGAGCTCAAAAGGAGGGAGGTCTGGCAAATGAGGTTGAATTTAAACATTGACATCATTTCCTTCATGAGGCCTGTTAATGGTAGTAGCCATTCCCAGCAGCTGTTGACCTGTGGACCCAGAGATGTGGAGGGCTGAAGACTGGTGATGGGTGGGGCTGGGACTCAGGAGATGAGGCTTGTTGATGAGTCAGTATTGGAGTCAGAGGACTTAGGCCTAAATGACTGAGGAAGGTCTGGTGCAAGGACGTGGGAGTGATGTGCAAGAGCAGGAGAAGTATAAGGGAGACATGGAACTTGAGACCAGTAGAACAGCTGAAGACAGGGGCGATTTTTCATCATGTAGTATGGGCATTTGCGCTAATTAGTTTTCTATCGCTCATTTGCGCGTCAATCACCTGTCACCGTGTGGGGAATGGGCGCCCTAAGCTACTTTTCAGGTGCCCGCGCTTGCCGCTGAGTTCTCACACATAGACATTGAGAAGGGAAAGGAGGAGGGACGGCTGTGGGTCTCCCTCCCTACTGGAGCAGGGGAGCAGGGAATATCACACAACTGAAGCAATTAGTCAGCTAAAGTCAGTCATAGCCTACCATTCTTTTTCTGAATTGAGAAATATTTTTTTTAAAAAACCTGCATGCCAAAATTAATTAGTTACATATTGACCATTGGTGGAATGGCAAATAAGCACAGGACAAGAAAGGGTCAAGGCATCAGGTAAGAAAAATAGCAAAGGAGAAAAACAAGCAAAAGATTAATGCAGCTATGGCGTCTGTTTAGGTGTGGCCTATCAGCCTACACATACTGTATGATGAAGGCGTTAATTAAACGTGCTATGTTGCTAGCAGTGCTATTATAGGCTACATAGGACAACAGTAGTTTTAAGTTGACCATTTGCAGTGTATATGGTGGGATGGTGGGGTGGGGGTGGGGGGGTAGTGGTGTGATCTAGTGGTGTAGTGGATATACAGTGATGTAGCTGTAAACTGCATGGGTATACCGTGATTAACGCTAAACGATAATATCCTTGCCTATTTTAAGTGGGTATACTGAGATGGTGATTCTTTTTTAAGTGGGTATACTGCTATAGTTCTGCGTGTCACGTAGAGACTACACCACTTAGTAATGAAGATGTGCAGATGAAGACAAAAGACTGCACTTTCAGACTGTAAATCAGCAGGACTCAAAGCAGGTCTCATCAGGTGGACAGCCGTGTTGAACACATACTCACAGACAGAAACTCACACACGCACACACACACACACACACACACACATGGGAACAGCACAAAAGATAGATTGTGATGGTGCACATTTAAATTGAAAGAGGGACTGAAGATTATCATGGAACTGATGCCTGAGCTGGAAGTACATGTCTGATGGCCCTTGGGCCTTCCTTCCTCACTAGCTCTAATATGCTAGTGAGCTAGAGGAAGTGTCGTGGGGATGAAGTAACCTTGGGCTTTCACTTAAACCACCAGAAGTGGGTTTATTGCGCCCCTCTTCAGTGGTAAAATGTGAAACTGACACTAGAAAGTTACTGCATGAAAAGGATTTTAACCAAACCATAAATCTGGACCAAAGCTGGAGTCGAGTCTGGAGTCACCTCCATCGGCTGTTTCAATGAAGAGAATCCACAGGTACAAAAGTGGACTTGTTCTTGTTCCTCTTTTTCGAACCAAGTCACCCGAGCAAGTAGCAGATGAGGACATGGAGCATGGGGGGAATCTCCACATTCATTCACAGCTTCCTTTGAAAATCTGCAATTGTCTAGTGGAAAGTAGAGGCTGGCAGCTGCACTTACAGCAGAGGAGACAGATGATGAGCCAAGCCAACTGAGCATGCAGTGAATTGTAACAGTGCAATTAAGAGAGAAAAATACATTTTCCAAAACAAGAAAAGAAATGTACGGCAGAAAATATGAAAGAAGTAGGCTAATGTGAAACTTGACCATAGATGGTAGTATGACTCTCACGTAATTTAATATACCTGGGGAAAATGGATTTGACAACACTGATACATTGTACATTTAAAATGTTTTGTTTACCAGAGACGGTTGAAAAGGATCTTTGGTTTTACTCAAGAAAATTGTAATGAGAGAAAATTGGATGGGAGTCAATTCAAGAAAAGTTTATCTGAAGTTCACCAACAGTAATTTGACATAATCTTTTCCGTAAAAGAACATGAGATCACATTGCACACATTCCAGTTTTTTGAAAATTGTGACATCTTGTGTGAAGAACAATTGTACAAACATTGACCAAAGGATTATTCCACAAAGACCTTCAGTTCATGGCTAGGTCTGAGACGTCTTTCAAATCACGCCTGTTTGTGCTCTCATAAAACTAAGTGGATACTGATGTGATCTTTAAAGGCCTTGTGAAGAAGCAAAACGGCATGTGTTTGCAGATAATTCATCACAACCCACAAGCCAGCTCTGAGTCCCCGTCACACACCTAATCAAATATTCATTTAAAATATTCATGTTCTTATCAGGGCCGCGTCTATGAGAACTGTCCTTTATGTCTAGGGGTCAGAACCGCCAAATGGAATGCACAGATCGGAGCGGCCAATTATATGACTTGAACCTCGCTGGCCCTCGGCCAAGCAAATAGCTGAACTCGCCTGACCTTTCTGCGGCTGCTTGCAGTGGTCGCGTGGCACTCCGGCCAGTGATGATGAGTGGTGGGACTGATGTGGGAGCAGTAGGCCGCACTCCTGTTCCTGCTGAACTGAGCCAGTATTTTGAGGACACACTGATACCAGTTCAGTAGGCACAGAAGGTCATAACCCGGTTCACGGTGGATTCACGCACAGCCCTCTGAGCTCAGGATGGGGAAAAACAGAGGCAAGTGAACCGAAGGCCCTTTGTACAGGCTGTTGCACAATTCTTTCGGACACATTAAATGGGATGCGTGTACCAAAGTGCAGGGTGGTATTGCTACTAGGTGAGGTAATGACAACAAAATGATTCAGAGGTGTTTTCACAGAGACAGAGATGGGCAGGGAAAAGGCAGGGTGTGCATACAAAACATATGCATGTTTATTCTGTCTTTGTGCGGCTCGCAGAGCAGCAGAAATGGGCAACTCCATCACAAAAGTGAAGCTGCTTGCGCATCAAGCTCGATCCATTAGTCAGAGGACGCCATGAAACACTCCAGGAAAAGGAAAAGTGGGGCGTGTCCATTTTTTTTTATCCCCATAAATGAATGGCCTCGTTCAAGGCTGGGCGCTGACTGGAGGGGACGGGCCCACTGCATGCCGCAACTGGCTTGACATTTGCAGAGCATTCCTTCGGTCTTTATAGGAAATGTGCGCGGCACGGCCGCCGCCGCTGACGCCGAGCCCACATCAGTGAGTGGGCTTCCTGCAGCCCTGTGATTAACTCTGCCTTCTTCTTTTACAACGAGGCGAGCGGCTCTCCGGCACGGCCTCTTAAAACATCCTATCAACTATTTCACTGCAGGCACTGAACTTAGCCACTGTGAACAGTATGTTTTAGGGATCAATGCTCACCAATCAGCTAAGCTCTGTGCCTTTAGCAAGTGATGTTATAGGATGTGTTGTGACCTATGGAGATACGGAGGAGAGAGCGCTACACCAGCTGTGATGTACAGCTCGCCTGCGTGCGCTGTACAGTTGAGTGTGATTGTGGATGGGTTGTGGGTGGTGATGTGGAGCTGGTTAAAGTAATATTGTGTATGGAGGGGCAGACATTGCGCACTCATCACAATCGTAGCTGCCTGTTCCATAAACTTCACACTGTGCTGCACAGCATAATAGCTTACGCTCATTCAATAGTAAATCTAGTGAGAAGTCCCCCACCACTGAGAAGGAACAGACCTATTTCACAGTCATTCCGCGCTCCTACGGATTAAATGTGTTATTTACCCAAATCTCACATCTGTAAAATTCAATTCTCATATAATGCAAATAAGCATGTTTTGGCAGCTAACAGATCCCAAGTTTGGGTTTGGGTTTGGGTTAATAAGGCCGTAGCTTCAGCCTGGTATCTTTCAAATCTCCGCCAAATGGGTGACCTCCTCCATATTCATTTAGAGCAGTGCAACCTTTTTTTGTCCTCGTCATGCCACTTGTTCCGACGTCCAAGAGAGTCCGAGGGGTGTGTGCCCATGTGCCCCAGGGAGGAGGACACGCCGATGCCAACAGCGAGCGTCCTCTTCTCTCACACACACACACCTGGAAAGCAATGAAGGGGTGGAAATCCCTGGCAATGTGATTTTTGTTTATGTTTGTCCACCAAATCACGGTGCCAGGAACCCTCCCCATCATCGCCAGACTGAGGCACCAGATGCTCCCCCAGCTGCAGTCCAGCTGTGACCTGTGGCTGCTCTCGCCCTATGGGGAAAGAGAGAGGAAAAAACATCATCTTAACCTACACCTCATGAAAGACAGAGATGTTCAGCCCATGCAGAGATTTACCACCACTGGAAATGGTGTGGATATAAATAGGCCTATCATCCTCCTTCTTGATCGACTTGCAGAAATAAATCAATTACACTGCACGAGACTCCAGTGGGTAATGGTGCACGCTCCAAGTCAGAATGAACTTTTGCAGATTCTCACATTACTATGTGATGTCAAAGTGTTCGTAGAATCCTATTTTAGGATCAGAGTGATGGACATTATTATTATGATAAGCTTCAAACTGTTGTGCGAGTTCTTTCGAAGACTGGCATTTCAGAATTCTGCTGCCAATTCCTACTGTGGAGGTGTAAAAGACGTCTTTGTCGCCTAACTGCCACAGTGAAGCTAACAGATCAGAACAGGAGATGGCGGGAAGAAGAGAACATTTTCAGATCGAACACTATTGCAGTCAACTGAAAAGTGCTATGTTTATCACAGCTATTTTCCTTCCTTGGAAAATTCCAAGGCCACCCTGCCGGTAACCGCAAAATGCTGTGATTGTTCATGGAAAGTAGTGAATGAGCTGCAGCTTGAGAGATGAGAAGACTTTGTGCAAGGTAAACGCAGACTAAACCAGAGTCACAAACCTTGTCACGGCTGAAGACGTTTCCATGCATTGTTTTTCACACGACAAGCAGCCCTTGCTGGCATTATGCAGGAAATTGCTGAAATCCTCCACGGTATATAACAGGGTAGCTTTAGCTGACACTATGGTGCAGAATTTTTCCAGAAGGGGAAATGTATGTCTCAGTTTGTGTTAATATGTAAGACCCTCTTTCCCAGAGGAATCGTGAATTCATACTGTGTTTATCATGCACTGAGACGAACATGTGAGCATCTCACGCTACCACAAGGAAGGAGCAGCAGGAAGCACGTCTGTGGAATGCCAGCAAAGCATTAGATGAAGACAAATTACGGGAGTGAACTATGCTAAAAATGTTGCCTTGGTCCACGGAGACATAAATCATGCCATGTGAGCAGGATAGACCGTCATGCCATGATGAACCTTTGCATGCAACATATTGTACATACAATGCAGCCTTAAAATATGGCCGGAGAGCAGAGTAGAAATTAACATAGAACAATATCTGCACACAGCTTGAGATTTCTGGAAGAGTTTGGGACAGGCCTATTTCCATACCTTCGCACATATGATTTACCTATGTGGAAAGGCAAATTAAGCGGGCTGGCACTTTACTTATGGGTCAGGAAGCAGTTCTTTTTTTTTCACGAAAGCCAACCAGGATTCAGCCAATAAAAAATATTCATGCCTCACTACGAGATTTTTTCCCTCCATAGGCTGAAACCACATTTGCAAATAGTGGGCCAAGTTATTTGTTTACAAAGCAGACGCTCACAGGTCCCTGAGATCTACGAGCCCCTGTGCCAGTTTCACATCCAATTCATCGCCCCCCCTTTGCCATGCCCAATTTCAGTTACACCATCCAACTTTATGGAGGCGCAGCGATTAGCTATCAGAATGTGTTTACCTCACAATGGTCAACAAATGGTCAACACATGGAAAGGTCAGCCTCAGTGGGCGCCTTCTGCTGCTATCTCACATCAGTGTGAGAGCCCTACTCACGGCACCAGCCCGCTTTGAAATGAATAGAGGGTGACTCATAGTGTTGGGCACATGCAGAGGGTCAGAGACAAGGTCTGAATATCAACTGAAACATTGCTATTTAAAACTGGAGTTTGGAAAGTGCACTACTACACTACGACACATTCATTTATTATTTGAGTGTGATGTTTTGTGGTAGAAATGTGCTTATAGGAGGACTTACAGTAACACTGTTCAGTGTTAATGGAAAATTTTGGAAAACTATAAGATAAACGCACCACTTTGAAGACTGAGTTTTGTGTTTTACTTGTCTGTTCAGAAGAGTCTAAGGAGAGAAGTCTACAAGCTCCCTGTCTCAATCCTGCCCAATAAGTGCTCATAACTTGACTAGTGCTCATTCAATATGCGAAATGTAAGCTCACAACACAGCACTGTGACACGTTAATCACAGACTAATTCCTTTTAGTAATCTGTCAAAAAAAGCAACCATATATTAACATTCGATGTGGTTCATGATAGAAAAAGAACACTTGCATACATACTTGAAACCCCAAATTGTTTATATATACACAGTATCAATCATGGGCCACAGCCTGGGAGTCACCCGCCCAAATCAAACATGCAATCTGTCTCCCAGATGTCTCCAGCTGCAGCGCCTGAGATACGCGTCCATATTATCACACTCTAACCTCTGAGTCATACGACTCCACCATAAAGCTTAATGAGAACATCTCGTTCATGAATTACATTACACGGGACGGTCATGTCCTTCCACTGCCTTCAGTGCGAACAGGTTGGTCGTTGTCTCTGATTCACCAAATTACACTAAGTGCCTGTTTTATTTCCCCATCAGACATATTACAGATGGCCAGGCATTTAATTGGACTGGTATCCAGCTCATAGGGTGGCGATACGCCGTCCGTGTTGCCTGTGCATTCATCTCGGTGACAATCATTTTTGTGGTAATCGTGTAATTAAGACTGAGGATTGTGTTGCAGCCTCACTGGCACCTCCCATGTGGGCTCTGACAGAGACGCTGGCAGGGAGGATCAGGATGTCAGCTCAAACTAACCCGAAAAAAACATGTTGAGATGCTGCTGAGGCCATCCCAGAAGAACCACAAAAAGAGTAAGACGACACCAGTCATTTTGCTAATTGCTATAGGATCTTTGGTTTACAACTTATGATGCCTTTCAGCTTACATTAAAGTACTTAGCCAAAGATATGTTCCCTCTTTGCGAAGACGCCAGAGGAATATTCAGAAATTCAAAATTCACAATTAAGAAATTCAGTTTAGAGATGTTGGACCTGCATGCAAGATATTATCTTCCTTGTCCAACTCGCAGAAGACATCATCAACATTTTTGTTATGGCCTCATTATAAACGAGACAAAATGTCTTACTTTTCTCTTACTATTTGTGAATAACTCCCTCTGTGAAGCAGACCAAGTCTGGGACTCAAAACAAGTCTGTGAAAATGTTATTGACATTTCAGACATGTTTTTCAGACGGCCACCTGAGAGTGAAACTTCATTGGTGTCCAGAAAGGAAACAACCGCTCTGGGCGCAAAATAACAGACACACTCTGCAAAGTTGTACTTACTGTCCAGCAGTTTGTGAAAACAGACACAGAAGAAGGAAAAGACTACTGAGAGAGGGAACACATTCACTCACCGTAGATTTTACGTGCTGTTACCACACTGCGCCAAGTTCAAATGAGGATATGAACAGTGAGGCAGAGTTCAGTTCACGCCTTCAGATTCCATGAGAAATGCGTAATGTTCCCGTCCACCACTATTCCGTTTGTTGTGTGGGGATGGGAGCACCGTTCGGATCGTCCTTCTCTGTTGCCTCCCCTGCCCGGCATCAAGCGAGGGAGGGAGGGGGAGAGAAAGAGGGAGAGAGAGAGAGAGAGAGAGGGAGAGAGGGGTCAGGTGTGGTGTGAACACTCCCGGTAGGCTGAGTGCTATCCTGGTGTCTTTCTCAACCTGATGAATCATTCCAGACAAGGCACAGGCTTCTCCACAATCCGCTCAGGCAGAAAAGGGAAGGGAGAGAGAGAGAGAGAGAGAGAGAGAGAGAGAGAGAGAGAGAGAGAGAGAGAGAAGTAAAAGGGATAGAAAGAGAGAGAGAGACTTTTAACTGGGAGTCCCGGGAGATCCACTTTCCATTTGAGACTTGCAATCAGTGCTGCCTTCTCTCTCTCTCTCCTCCCTCGCCCCACCCTCTTTACCACCCCCCCCCCCCCTGTTTTTTTCCAGGCTCCGTTGAGACTGCTTTATTGTAGCAATTGCATTAGCCTTTAGCCAAAGAGGAATGAGTCTTAGTGCCTAATGCATTCTCTCTCTCCTTCCCTCTCTTTCTCTCCCTCTCTCTCTTTCTCGCTCTCTCAGTCTGTCTGACTGTACACGTACACACCTTCTCACACTCCCTCTTTTGGAGTCTAGTTCTTTTTTATCCCTTAAAGGGCCACTGTCTTGCTTTGACTGTTTTTGCTTCTGACTACTGACCATTCCTTATGCATATTTGTCCCAATGTATTGTGTATTGTTTTGTGCCTTATCAGTTGAGCATACACCAGATAGGGTTACAAAACCACCAAACTACATGGGAATGGAAAATGCATCAGGTGGGTATTAGTGTTACACTCTTTATAGAAAGAACAATTAATTCCTTTTGACATTAGCGATATCCACATCTGTTTTATTAGTCGTGATAGTCAGATCATGTTAGAAAATAATGTTTTGCGGCTCTTGCGTTCTTTTCTAACGGCAATAAATATCGTCTGGCTTTGAGGGCTGTGCTAGACAGTTGACCTTGACTGACTTGGCCTCTATAATTCTTGGCATGCTGAGATAAATAAGCATTTGAACTTATGTAAATATAGTGTGGAAAGTTGACAGACTGTGTGTAACCAATGTAAAACACAGGAAGAAAGATCAGCATATCATCCAAATAACTGCACAGCACATCGAAAAAAAGAATGTTAAATGCATTACGGAATAATTATCTACGTCAGCTGATATCTTGTCTACCACATAAAACATTTTACTGTCCATAAAATTCCCGAAATATTAGCTTAGCAAGTGCAGCCATTGCCTGTCTCTATGCCTTCTCATGTTTAAGTTACGGGAAAGAGAGAGAGGGAGAGACAGAGAGAAATATATATATATGGAGAGAGAGAGAGAGAGAGAGAGCATTTAACAGCATATTTCTGTTTTGGGAATGGACAGGGGGGCTTGACAAATATGAACACTGTGACATACAGAATGATTAGCTTCTTTTTTGTGTCCACAATCATTTTGTTGTTCTTTTCCGGGCAAATGGAGGCAGCCACACGGAGCGAGCACTCATGTGGCTCTGGATGAATAAGTGGGCCTCATTTTTTCTGCCCCTGGTTTATTTATTCTAAGATGGGGCATTTAGACTTTCCAGAGCCTGGTGCCAGGGCAGCCCAAAAAGGGGTAGCCTGTCTTTGTCAGAGGGGACTGTGGGCATGAGCCGTTTGGATGCCATTCGAATTACCCACCGAGAAACACCCACACACAAGGGCACCAGTCTGCAGTTTTGCGAGAGGGTTGCATGACATGTAGCAGATGCCAGGCTCCTGTGCCCACAAATGAGCGCAGCAAGAATTTAGCTTTTCATCAGGAAGCCGTCAAGCCCTCAGGCCCCGCAATGAGAAGTTGGCTTAAGAATTCGAAGATTTATTAGAAGAAGACACTTTTATCCAAAACAAATGCTTTAATTTACATACGTGAAGATGTACAATGAGCGCAAGTGTTTTTGAAAAGATGCAAATATGATAAACAGTGTTCTTCTGAACAATTGATATCGCCATAAATGAATGCTGCTATACTTTCTTTGTATTTGTAGGTGGCACATAAATTCCAGAAATACATTGAGGCCCAGAGAGATAAACAAAGATTGCTCTCAGTATACAGGGACAAGTGATATCCTGCAGAAGCCAGTTGGGAAGGACACTAAATTACTTTTCAATTGAAAGTACACACACATGTTTTCCAAATCTATAAGAGTTTAACTTTAAGCCATCTACGGAGTGGAGTGTGGGGCAGATTGCTTGCCAAGCATCTCACTTTGCCAAAGCTATTTTCAGTCAGCTTGTCGTGCTGTTGCAGCCGTCGTTGTTTCATTAAAACAACCATCTGGATCATTCGGAGAGCAAGACCGAGACCGCCATGACTTGTTCCCCTGCACTCGCTGGCTGCGGGGTGGCTCTCGCGCAAGGGGCAGGAGAGATGCCGAGATTACTGCTTCAGCTTCACCCGCCCGTGCCCAAGAGGGGCAGCACATGTGCGGCTTGTGCGGCTTCCGCTTGCCGAGGATGGTCCGAAAATCTGCCGGGACCAAATGAACTCCCCGGTTCTGAACCACAGCTGGGCCTCCACATCTGGCGGCCACCCCTCCTCCAGACATCAAAGGCTGGGCTCGCTCCATGCAGACAGGTGGCACAGTAATGCCGCTGCAAGCCCCTCCCCGTAACCCCCTCTCCCCCCTAGCCTCTGTAGAATCCCACTGCGTTCCCCCAGGGCTCCCGTGTAATGAAACGTGCCGCGCCCAAAAGCAGGACACGCTACCAAACCTCGCCGCCAGCGCAACCTCCTATAAAAGAAATACTGGGTCTGTTGAGGGTATACTGTAGAGTAGACCCACATGCCTGCCCAAACCTGCATAGAAAGGGCTGGCCTCATGGAAGCCAACTCATCATTCCACCCCCACGACTGATTCAACACTGGAGCATCACACACATGCATTTGATGGATTACACACACAAACAAACACACACACACACACACACACACACACACACACACACACACACACACACACACACACACACATACACATACACACACACACACACACACACACACACACACACACACACACACACACACACAAACAGTGCAAATGGATTATATCATGCAAGACTAGACAGGTCATGCAAGAGCAAGTAAGCATTAACCTTCACCAACACCTGGCTATCACCTTGAAAAAAAACCCATGATGATGTAACGTACAGTATGATGATCTGACCATTTTAAGTTCCTTCCATATCCATTTAGCATAAGGTTTCAGTTTAAATATATTTTACCTTGCAAGGATATGTATGTATGGATCATCAACTCATACAGTAAATAGCACAAAGATCCTATAATATTCCCTCAATGTTATCATGTGACTTTTTCATCTTGAAGACTGTTTGTTGAATGTTTGCTTATTGCCTCCTGGGACCATTCTATTGTAAATCAGTGACAAGGAAATATGGGGCACAACATACCAAAGCCTTATTTAGATTAAAATCTTGTTTTTACATCTAGAGTCATTATTGTGCTATGTTGTGGCAAAAAGGAAAAAGAAAAAGTTCAAATAGCAAGCCATGTGACTCGCAGAAGCACAGGGCATATTTGGAAACAAGAAACTTTAAAGAATGAACCCACATGGTATCCCAGAAATGACACAAGTGAGGTGTGTTAGATTACTCAATGTCTAACTAATCACAGACCTTCTGAAGCAACCGGACACAGTCTGCTAAAATTAACAAAATGTCCTTGGTGATGGTGAGTAAGAGTACTTTCCTGTAAGGTTCTAAAGGCTATGAGCCCCATACATTTGTATTTCACAACTAATGGTTACATTTTGGTTTCCTCATTTCCGTCTTCAACAGTTCAGTCTGAGCCAGCAACCACAGACCCACTCTTTGAAAATACCATCTGATTCCCAACATGAATGGTACATTCATATAGCAGGATGAGACTAGCTTGAAGCCACTTAGAAACCACCCATTCCTGTGAGTTGTGTCAGGTACATTACATATAATAAGGAGATAAACACACACCTGAGCGTACAGTATATCACCTTGTCCTTTGTCCAAAAACTATTTTGATCCTACTATTTTCTATTTGCACAGCTAGATCCTGCTAACGCTACTACTTACATGAGTAGCACACTGGATAAGCTGTAGGTCAGTATACATACTTTGCTTAGGTCGTGTGAAAAGAAGTCTCATACCACACAAATCTCTAGGTGAGCGTAAGCTTTAACTCAAGGAAAGAGCCTTTTCTGTAGGAGATTACTCTTTGGAAGCACACTCAAATTTCAATCGTGTCTCCGCTGCATCTGGCCATAGCTGTTGTTTGGATTCATAACAAGCAGTGAATCCACACGGAAAAACGCAAAGGAGAAATGCTAACAAAAGCAATATGGCTCAAGTGGCTGCCAGATCTCATCACTCCACTTTTACCACAAAAACAATGATTGGTGAGATGGAGAACGGGATAGACACTGAGGCTTTGTCAGCCAATATAATCAATACAAATCATGTGTGGACAAAGCTGTCTCGCGCACTAATTGACCCATTTCCATGCTGAAAGGGAAATGTAAATGGTCTTCTCCAGCAGATCTGTGTCATCATATCATGTATCTACTGAAAACACAACGCACAAATTAAGGCACAAAATGGATGTACACACTTGGATTCCTAATTTTCTTCTTCCTCTGTTTATCCACATTAGTAACAGTGAGCAGAGTGAGATCCCAACCAAATAAGGCTAATCCAAATAAACAGAGAGCGAGTTTTGGTGGTAGCCTAATCTAACCCCACAATCTAACCCTATGGCCATACTCCTGTCTTATTGGCAGTCAAACAGGCCCCACTTCCTACTCCTGGGGACACCTACTAAATAGACCCATTCTCTCGAACTGCTCTGGCCAGAAGCCTACGTGGGAGTATAATTGCCTTGTATTTCCATTGCTGTGTTCATTACGCTAACTGCTTGGCCCACGCTACATACCTCCGACTTGCCGCAATTTGTTGTGTTTGTTAGTTACTGTCAGATCCTCGACTGCCAGGCGCTTGTCTCTACAGAGAAGGTCAGCATACAGTATTGTGTGAGAAAAAAAAAAAAACGGTTCAGACATGTTTGCTTTGTGATTCACCAGCCATGCAAATCAAACGTTAAAGGAAATAATACAAGTGGAACGCAGAGAATAATTTTGGACTGTTCTGGAAAGGTCAGATGGAAAATGCTGTGACAAGACTCTTTCATACAGTTTCAGTCGCTCCCTCTGGCTACAGTTAAGAATTTGTAATTAAGGAATTAAATTCATATAAACATCAAGCACAATGCATCATGATAATGACCTTTCTGTTTCCTACAACAAGGGTGGAGGGGGGCATTTTGATGTCAGCAAAACACACATTTTGGGAATCCACTCTGGCACATTTCTGGGAAACAGTACTGACAGATGCCATGAGGACAGGTACACAGTGAAATCAACAGGTCAGAAACATCAAAGCCATTGGCCCCCCCACTTGCTCGCCATGGGCATATTGCAATGCTGTCAGGACATCTAATCAGGCTGCGCTCCTTGTGGGCAATACACTTTACCCTGTTTACTGACAGTAAAAGGTAGAGGAGAGAAAAACAAATGAAAAAGGCTATAGCATTTCAGCTCTGTGTTTATGGGAGTGAACACGAGTCACTCAGAAGATTGAAATTAAAAACAGAGGCAGCAAGAGATGCACTCGCTGTTCAGATCCATATCTGTCCATCCGTTCTAGTCCATTTCAGTCACAACCTCACAGTCGTATTATCAGATTTACATGGAAGAATCAAAATCCAATTGTAACATAGCTAGTCATGTGTTGCAAAAGTTCATTTTATTCTATCTAGCGGAATATCTAAGCATTCCTTACCTCTGTGTTTTCATGAACAACTGAGAGGATGAGGTGGTGAAATCAGATTTCTTGGAGAGGCTGAGCTCTGGCTGTGACTGGAGCAGTCTGTAACAGGATACGCAGACATGAGCAAAAAAAAAGACCTTCCTGAATGCATTAATGTAACTTAATGGAATCTGTGGCTCCACAGGACCTTCCCATCCATTATGTCTGTGTCCATACCCTACCTTACGAGATGCTGACCAAATTACAGCATTGACTTCTCATAAACACTCACTCACACTCATACGGAGGAAACCAGTTTACCATAGCCAGTTCGGTGTGTAATATGTATCTAAAATATTGCTGTTTTTTTATCTATAGATGTTTAGATTTAATCATATTTGTGTTCTTAAGTAATTGAAAAGAATGGAAACTATACTGTAAATGCAGTATAATGCATTACGCTTACGTTCAAAAGGTTTGTTACATAAGCTTGATATGAGTTGTTTACAAAATGATTACACAGATGGTGAAGACATGTCATAAACTTTAAAGGAAGGGATGATTCAATTATTTCTTTGGTGCTGCAAAACAGTTGTCTCTAAAATTACTTTTATAAGATAAGCATGCATGTTTTTCTATATTGCAAAATTGATGTTTGTAACCAAATTGCTTGATTTACTTACCCAAACAGACTGGACAGAATTTTGGAGGCCTATCCACAAGCAATAGTAGGCCTTCTTCCATTAAGTGAGATGGCAAAACAACATCTGATGGCCTGCTCACTTGTCTTCCTAATGGAGCCACGTGATATTGAGTGAAAGTGCATGACATCACCTCTCGCATATTCTGGCACAGTAACCTATGGCAAAGTAATGTTTCCTAAACATTATGTTAACAAATACATTTCAAATGTTCCACTAAAACAATCACAGATGTAATAGGCCGTTGCCTACCACATACGCAATCAGTGATTTCCAAAAAAGCATCATTATAACATAAGAATGTGTATGGCTTAATAATTATTTCATAATAATTGTTACAATTGCAGGAACACAATAAAAAAAAACAGTACTTTCCCACAAATGTATTAGCTGTTGCTTATCTAATAATTATTACATTTGCAGGAAGCTATTACATTTATGTGAAGGTTAAAATTATGATATTAACTTAACTTCCCACAAATGTTATTAATCACTAATTCAGTGAAATTCTATTTCATTGGTTGTAAGAGTATGTTGTCAACAATCGTTTCCATCTGAACAAATCTCATGACCATGTAATACCATTTCTTAAAATAACGCTGTCATTATTACTCAAGTTATTACATTACTGAAAAATTATCTAACACTCAAAACACACCAATGAGTAATTTAAAAAAAAAAACTGAAGTGCAACCATTTTGAACCAGACACCAGATGTCTCAACCATTTTATCTGTTAAATGAGTAAAAGCAGATATAAAGACACCCTGTGTGAACTTTCACAATGCATTAAACACCATGTACTTACTTAGATTTTGTTAAGATAGGGCCTGAGGATATCAAGTTTGCATCACAGCTCTTGCCTGCTACTGTAGGTTGCTTCCCCCTCACTGCTGCTCGCTGCTAAATTAATAGGCCTAGCCAAGATGACTATCTGAAGAAAGTGTGCCACATTTCTTAACCATATTGTTCTAGGGACAGAAGCAGAATAATAACACATTCCTGAATGGATGGAGTAATAGGGAAAAAAGAGAAAGACACACAGCTTTCTTGCTTCATCCATAGTAAAAGTGATGAATGAATGATATAAGGGAAACACAATTAGGGGCTACAAAGCTTCCCTTTTATTTGTTGAAAATAATCAGGGGATTGTTACCAGTGAGTGGGCCAAATGCTTAACCATACAGTTCCAGGGGCTGCCACAGAAAAAGGAAGCAAAATCTGTAGCCTAGAAACAGTGTAGCCTATTTGCAGCTGCTTGGTCCCAAATAATAATAATAATAATAATAATAATAATAATAATAATAATAAATGAGTAATACAATTCTGGGCTACCATAGACTGGTATAGAAAAAAATAGTAAGTGGATATGAAGCAGATCCACTGCTTGCCCCTTAGTAGGCCAGATAAAGGTAGGAACACAATGCGGCCCTACAAACCATTGCTTGGCCTTAATTAACGAATCTGTATGTCATTGGTCTTTGAATGTTAAAATACACATAGGCTACATGAGAATAAAATGACTCTGGTGTGTAATATCTAGCTTTTCCTATTCAAGTTGTTGCTGAAAATGTACAACCTAAGATATATTTTTGATAATCATGTGACCACGCGTTTGTTCGACTGTTTACTCACATTTGACACTTTACTGTACTTCAAGACCGTCGTAGGCTACTTGAAAACTATTCATAGGTGTGGGGTCCCTCTGGTGGCCAAAGTGAGAGCAGCCTGTGCAGGCCTAGTTGTTGCTGATTCTGCTTGACACACGTTGCAACGTGAGGGCTGACCGTTTGTTACAAACTGTTGGACTGTTACAGTTTTCCTAATTATAGAAAGCGGTCTTGAGGCTATAATGAGAATGCTCTTATCAGAGACACAACATCCTGATAACATCTCTGATGTGACTCGGAATCAAACTGTCAAACAAATGAGGGCCGGAGAGCCAATAAGATTGTAGTCGCATGGTTTGAGTGAATGAATGGTTGGAAGGACCCCATCTAGTTGAGATTATCATCATGATGCATTAATTTCCGTACAGTGTTGATTAGTCTAACATTCAACACGTTAAACGCAGTGAAATAGACAATGAAGTGTCATACAAATATCTGTCATATGATATGAATATTATGACAACTGCCTTTGATGTCACTCACAGTGTCAGACATGTTGGTAGGACTAAGACTTCAACCACTGAAGTAATATTGTTAAACATTAAAACCTGTATTAGTGCATTGTGTATATTGCCGTGAATGTATATCCACCACACACCCACATTTAAGCACATGTAAGAAGTTCTGCAGCGTCCGCTTAACATTAAGGGTCCCATCAATATGATCCCTTTTGGCTTCAAAAATGATCTTGCTCGACTCGCGCAACCAGAGCGCAAAACGGCACGCGACGGCTTTTAGGTGGCAGTTCAGATTGCCTGTAGCAAAATGATGGCACCACCAAGCTAGCTAAAGATAGCTAACAAGCCTCTGACAGCGACCGCCGGTGTACCCAACATCCATCGACTGCCGGAAGAAACACGCTCAGTTGTCACGTTTTTCTTCTTACACTTGCTACATTCTAGCCTCATCATGTTCGAAGAAGCTAGCGAAGTGTTTGAGAACATGTTTAAATCTTCATTTCCTTTAACATTCATTGTGTTTTTGCCGGCTGTGCTCATTTTGGTCTCGCCACTTCCAGCCGAAGCGGCACATGAATTCACAGTGTACCGCATGCAGCAGTACGACCTGCAGGGACAGCCCTATGGTATGTTACACTCTGTTAAGTGAATGAGAAATTATACTGATACAGTTTGGAGATTTACACTTAATCCCAATTTACATATATGTATGGGTTTTATATGGGATAGTCTGCTAACTGACGTTAATGTTTACCACAACCGTTTGATAACTTGCCTTAGCTTAGTTAGCAATATTGCTTTGCTAGTTGCGTTCATTCAAGGTTGCTAACATCATTGGCCAGATGAGAAGCTATCGAGCTTTTACCACTGGCTAATGTCAGGCTAGATTAGCTACCAGTACGAGTATAAACATTTGGAGGCACTCAGACATGTCCAGATGACCTTTTCAAGTTTGACAGCATGAACTATTTGGCTGTGAGACATAGTGGCAGCTATGCCTGGAACCAAAATCACCTAACAGTATTTCAACACAGGCAGCTAAATTGGCTAATTATCGAGGCTAACGTTAAATGAGTAGGCTACTGTAGCTAAACTTGTCTGGCGATATAACCAACCAGATATTCTTTTAAAGTGTTGCTTGTTTGTTTATATAGTTTGTGTACTCCGAGAGATCAATCACATTCGTAATGATATGTTACTTGTCCCCCTTAGGCACCAGAAACGCGATTTTAAACACTGAGGCTCGCACCGTGGAAGCAGAGGTGCTGAGTCGTCGCTGCGTGCTACTCCGACTAGCAGATTTCTCGTATGAGAAGTACCAGAAAGCTCTTCGACAGTCTGCCGGAGCTGTCGTCATTATTCTGCCAAAAAATATGTCCACCATGCCGCAGGACGTTTTGCAGGTACAATATTGTTAATAATATCCTGCTAGGTAGTGCACCATGTAGACTAAATGAGTGTAGACTACATACTATGTGGAATTATATTTATCATAGTGTGGGTAATGGTGTGTCTTAGATTTTCACATACAATTACATCCTTTTTCTGTGTCTCCATTGGCATAATTTTGTGTAAAGAATAGTTCAGTCATGGAGACCATGCCATTTGTCATTTCTTTATTTCTCATGATACAATGTGTCCGATTCTCTCAACAGCAGTTCATGGAAATGGAGCCAGAGCTCCTTGCCACTGAGACCATTGTTCCAGTGTACTTTGCACTGGAAGATGATGAGCTGCTGTCCATATACAAGCAGACTCAGATCTCGTCATCATCACAAATATCTTCATCAGCAGCTGAGGGTATGGAGCAGACTCAAAGTGAACATGAATGAACATGGCATTGAACAGCAGCATTTTTCATACCAGCTACACCACACTTGACCACATGCTTACTAGGTGTGTTTTCTTTATTCTAGTGCTGCTGCACACGGCAACTGCCAATGGTTTTCAGATGGTCACCAGCGGCGCACAGAGCAAGGCAGTGAGCGACTGGGCCATCACCAGCCTGGAGGTGAGCAGACTGGTTCTACAGCTCGCTATCTCTCTATCGGGCTTCACGTTTGAATTAAACCAAAGCCACGACTAAGTATTTGTGCTCTACATACAGTAATGGAGCTTATGTTTTGACATGGGATGACCTGGTTTTAAAATGTAGGTAGTGAATTAATAGCATTTTGCATGTGTTTTTAAAATCATGTCTAGGTCTACGTGATCAGTTTATGTACTCAAAGCATATTGTAAAAAAAAAAATATTAACCCTCTGTGTGGAGGTAACCTCAAGTCACACAACTCGCTCCACATTCTTGGGCCCCTTCTCAATCTCTCTCCTCGATCCTTCGGCTGGCTCCCACTGATCTATAAAGAATGATTGGGCGGCAACAGTGGGCTAGTCTACTCAGTGTTGTTTATAGATCAGTGGGAACGAGCTGGAGGACCGAGGAAGGGAGGGTAGATAAAAAGACTAATGAGAAGAGCCCTTTGGACTGCTGTGTGTGTGCGTGTGTGTGTGTGTGTGTGTGTGTGTGTGTGTGTGTGTGTGTGTGTGTGTGTGTGTGTGTGTGTGTGTGTGTGTGTGTGTGTGTGTGCGTGCGCACATGAATCTGTGACCCCACACACACATATAGAACCAAAGCGCTGGTTTGAAAAGCAGGTCAGATAAATAGGCTTAGCGGTGCTGGATGGGGTGGGGGGCCAGGGTTCTGCCCACAAAGAGCTTCTAGATCTGCAGGCCTTTGTTCCAGCTATGGACAGGTCACCTGATCAGGTTAATGGCCTAATCGCCACTAAATCAAATCGTGAAAGACTGCCGCAAGAAAGGAAACCTGCCGGTTCAACTCAACAGCAGTGTGTCGTTTGAAAGGGATTTTCATACCATTAATATTGTCAAGGCCATTGCCATGAACACGTTTGTCGCCGGTTAGATTAGTTTGTAATGGCTTATCATTAATCAGAACTGTTTGGAAAGATTGAAGATTACATATGTTGGCTGATTATTCTGTGTGGCCACAGAACTAGCCACTGATTTACCACACATTACTACGACACATGACCAGATGCTTTTCACAACTTCACTGCTTCCACAGAACATTGGCAAAATGTCACTGCATTTTCTTTCTCATAAATTACTCGGTGCACTTAAAAAGTGTCTAGTACTCATGATTGATTTTTAAAAACATTGTAATCACCTTAAATTACTTGTTAATCAGACTTGTGGCAGACTACTTTCATCAGGATGTTTTAAAATATTCATATTGTACAACCATATCAATAGCACTTAACAATTTAGAGAATATCTCATGACATTACTCTTGCATTAGACAAAGGTGTCCAGTCTAAACAAAGGTGTGTGTTTTCTTGCATCACTGATTCTGATACTGATTGTGTTCCACTAGGGAAGACTGGCTGGAGTTGGAGGAGAAGACCTGCCAACCATCGTCCTGGTGGCTCACTACGACTCCTTTGGAGTGGCACCGGTAAGCTTTAGTCATTCCCTTTGACACTGATCGCAATATCTCCTAAATGTTGGAAGACCAGAGCTGGGGCTTACAGTAGTTACATGCAGGCGAAGTGAAAAGCTTCCTGCGCTCTCTGGGGGTGCTGTGGTGTGTGGAGACGGTGCGGCAGGCAGAACTGACGAGCTAATTAGCTAACTAGCCTGCTAGTTGGCTGTCCAGTCGCTTGTCTTTATGTCAGAGCTGGCACTTCATCGAAAGTAAGCCCCTAATTAAATGTCTAATGTACCAGCAAGCCCTCCAAGCTATTCTTTTTAATCAAATTAACTGATTGAACAATGGCACAGTCCTGCAATTTTCCAACTGTCAACAAACTAATCTGATTGGCAGCCGCCCACAAAATGTGCTCCTCATTTGCATGATATTCAGCTTTCCCCAACTTTTTTCATCCAGCTCGTTGTCCATTGCCTTCCCCAACTGAAAATGAATGGAACATTGTTCTTTTGTTTTGCTGTCATGTATTTTAAGTGCTGTTATAGTCTGTAAAATGAAGTTTGAGTTTTCTTCTTGTTCCTTGTACTCGTTCATGCTTAAGAGATCTTTGGATGTAGCTGAAATGGGATTGGCAAAGTGACCCCGGCCAATTTAAGAGGATTTGCATGTTTCTTTCACCAAAAGTAGTAGTTTGCTAGACAGCCTTGTAGCAAACGGCACGGCTTTGTGATAAGCGCACACTGACATTCCTGGAGCTGGACCCATCCCCTCTTGCATTGGTCCACTTTGAAACTCTAATCTGATGGGCTGTTTCCTCCAACAGTGGCTGTCCTATGGCGCTGATTCTAACGGCAGTGGGGTGTCGGTTCTGCTGGAGTTGGCCCGTCTCTTCTCCCGACTCTACACCTATAAGAGGACGCACGCCGCGTACGTATCCGTCCCAAAGCAGCCGAGAAACGGCGTCGTTATCTTGCCATGTCCCGTCTGGCTGGCAGTGGAGAAAAGCTGATGGACTGATAGCATAGTGTCAATGGACTGGTTGGCAAGAGGCCAGCTGCACTTGTCCAGTTGGATAGTGAAGACAAAGGCAGTTGTGTCGCTGCTTGATGAATAGCTCTTTGAGTAACTGCACTCAGCAGTATCTCTTGTTCAGAGCCATCACTGAGATATTTAACAGATGTTGAAGATGCTGGCACAGACGGTCCATCTAATGGGATTTTTAGTACCATGGCAACTATGTTTGCAACACTTTTTTTTCTGTTTTCTGGACCCTTGAAGCATGGATTAAAGCCACAAGCCATGTGTGATCATTTGAACTAAAAATGACATGTCTTGAAATAATTCTCCTTTCTTATATCTAGATACAACTTGCTGTTCTTTGTGTCTGGAGGTGGAAAGTTCAATTATCAAGGCACCAAGCGTTGGCTGGAAGATAATTTAGACCATACAGGTAAAACAATTGCAAAATTCACAGCTAAATGTTACCGAAAGAGAACCTGTTCTTGAACTGTTTCCATTCAGAATTCTTTGAACCTTGGCGCAATCTAGTGAACCAGCTATTATTTCCACCCAGTTTTGAACCAAACAGAGGTTACGAGATGCAGTACAAATTAACGAGATTAATGGCAGAATGATATTAACAGCTGTCCCGTAAAAATGGCAGAAATTAGCTGTGTAAAATGCTAACATTTGCAGACTAGTGCTAGTTGACTAGCTCCGAACCATTTTTGCTTTGGTTGAAATGCTCCGATCAATTAAAATGTTGCTTCACAAACTGGAACAGAGCCAGTTCTCTATCGGTGGAAAATACCTATCTGAGAATGTATACCACCTGAAGTGCTGCCATTTTAGGAAGGGTTTTTATCCATGGCATGGTGACCTAATTTCCCTCTCCACACCCTCACAGACTCCAGCCTGCTGCAGGACAATGTAGCGTTCGTTCTGTGCTTAGACACTCTGGGCAACGGGGACAGCCTTCACCTTCATGTGTCCAAACCTCCCAAAGAGGGCAGCCCACAGTACACCCTGCTAAGAGAACTGGAGACTGTAAGTCTGACATCTGATAGTATTATATGAGAGCTGATGAATAAGGATGTAATATGACTACTTGGATGATGGCAAGAAAGTCTCCTCATTGTTTATGAATAATCTCTAATGGGCCCTGATCATTGTTTTTATTTTTATGATGTGATTTATTCCGTTGTTTTTTGCTACAGTATCTCCACCACATGCTGTGTGTGAGGTAATTATTTCCGCAGTCAACAAGCTCCCTTTAGCAGTGAACCTCATAGAGCCTCAGAGCTGGAAGCACTACTAGCTAGACTCCCTGTAGACATTTCCATAAATTCAGTTGGGGAAAAAAACAAATTTTAAGCAGAGATTGTGGGTGAATTCAATGAGCTGAGAAGCCACAAAGGTAGAGCAGTTGAGTAGAGCGTGGCTGTAGAAACCCTTGATAAAAGCAAAGGAATTGATTTCAGCGTGTGTGACGGTGTGTGACCGTGTGCAAGCCTTGTTCTTCTCTCTGGTCCCTGGACCTGCCACCATCCATAGACCACAGATGTTCACCCTCACATCTTCCCTCTTTTGCCCCCAATCCCCTCCCCCCCACACACACACGCCCACCCTTCTCGCAGGTGGCCGCCAGCCAGTATTCTGACGTGAAGTTCTCCATGGTCCACAAGAAGATCAACCTGGCCGACGACACTCTGGCCTGGGAGCACGAGCGCTTCGGGATCCGCCGTCTCCCGGCCTTCACGCTGTCGCACCTGGAGAGCCACCGGCACGCCCTGCGCAGCAGCATCATGGACATGCGGTCAGTGTCCCCCTCTCAGGATGGGGCGGGAGAGGTGACAGCTGGGTGGGTGGACGCCGCTCGCATCCCTTCTGTGTTTGTGTCCCGACTGTTCCCCTCCACCCCACCCGACTCCGCCCCCACCCTCATCTCTCCACTTGTCCACCCTACGTCACCCTACGTCACCCATGATTCCCCCATTCTCCCATCGCCTCCATTCATCATTCCTTATTTGTCTGCAGAAATACTTCTGTACTTTGTTTATTGTGAGGGGTAATTTGCACTTGTGTTTGCTTTGTCCGTTGTTCATTCTAGACCTCATGTGGACTTAAAAAAGCTTGGTCGCAACACTAAGCTGATTGCAGAGGCTCTGGCCAGAGTCGTCTACAACCTGACAGAGAAGGTAATGGACCAATGAAAATCCATCTGCTCCTCCAGCCCACCACACACTGAATCTTATTTACTGTCCACCAGAAGGACCCACAATTGTTTTACTTCCAACTGCCTTATGTTCTCTGGAAAGCTTCAGTGAAACGAAGCCAGGAACACACAGGGAGAGCTCAGCAGTGTTACAATTACACACTCACTGCAAATGTTACTATTTTATGTTTTTTTTTTTTCTCATCTGTATCTTTTATAACTTAGCTATATGCTGATAGTGCTACTGTGACTGAAATAGCAACCAGTACCACAGAGTTATAATATATATCCCTTTTTATTAATATAGAACCTCACCCAAATTATTTGTACCACAGGAAAGCCTAGTTGTTACTTCCTGCATGTTCTACAGTTATTCATGTATATCTCCTTTTTTGCATGTCAATCCATCAGGGTGCGCCCGGAGACCTCCAGATCTTCACAGAGCAAATGGTGAGTACAGTAATTTCCTGTTTACAGTTTTTTATGCAAGTAAAAAGAAACAAGACCATATTAATTATGAACTGCCCCCGTGTATTAACCTCATAGCTGAAGAAATTTAGCAAAATCAATTTTTGGGAATTTGTTTGGGCTAATAGTTGGGAAAATACAGTATTAGTACTTGGGTTCTCCTGTCTAAAATAACCTCAAATGAACCCCCTCACACACGCATGCAAACTGTAGTGGGACCAAGCAAGTGGGACCCCCCCCTTCCCACACACACACACACACATACATACTTTCAAACATAAACTGTCGTCTGCATATCTGTGTGCACCTGTTCCTGTTAATGTGTCATTTGTGTACTATACACATTCTTGGTATGTGTGTGTGTGTGTGTGTGTGTGTGTGTGTGTGTGTGTGTGTGTGTGTGTGCGCGTGTCTGTGTGTGTGTGCGCGTGTCTGTGTCTGTGTGTGTGTGTGTGTGTGTGTGTGTGTGCGCGTGTCTGTGTGTGTGTGCGTGCGTGGTTGACTGTCTGCGCCCTGCACTTCTCTTTCAGCAGGTGCAGGAGGAGCAGCTGTCCTCGGTGGTGGACTGGCTGACCGCCCAGCCCCGGGCTGCGCAGTTGGTAGACAAGGACAGCAGCCTAGTCAGTACACTGGAGTACTATCTGGCCCGCTATCTGAAGGACGTAAAGCGGCACTACGTCAAAGCTGACAAGAGGTGATGCATTTTTCACACTCTACTGTGACAGTTTAGTGAAATGGGTGTGTGTGGAGCATATGATGGTCTACATATCCCTCGTGAGATGGGAAGGATCGGAAACTTGGTCTCAAGCACAACTTTTATCTCTGCATGGCAGCTTTTTAAAGGCTTAAATTCTGTTGCCAAAAGAGTGATTGTAGATAAGGAACAAGGGTGTGTGGGGAGATTTTTTAGAAGTGTTTGTTTTCTTATTCCCCAGAGACCCAGAGTTTGTATTTTATGACCAGCTCAAGCAGACGATGAACGCCTACAGGTAAGACTGTTCGTTTGTTTGTTTGCCTGTTTGATCATGTAGTCTATTTTTATCGTTCATGTTCTTCTGTGTTTTTTATTGTGATTTTGATGCTCAACAGGGTAAAGCCAGCCATCTTCGACCTCCTGCTGGCAGTCTGCATTGCTGCTTACCTTGGAGTCATGTATTTAGCTGTGCAGGTAAAATATCAGTCTGATGACTCCTTTTAAACAGAAGTTGTTCTGCAAGGATGGAGTTCAGTGCATATGCTGTTGCTGACATAAAATGTGTCTTTTTGTTTTGGCAGAACTTCGGAGTTCTCTACAACATTCTGCGCCGGGTCACCCAACCCAAGGCCGCTAAGCAGCATTAAGAACCTCAGCTCAGGATGGACTCAGTTCTCTTTTCACTGAAACAGGAACCCAGACCCACAGTCCTGTTTGCTTCTGAGATGAATGAGCTCTACATCTGGTCCACATGGACTTTCAACCCAAGAGCTGCCATGTTTACTTAAAACTCACTAATATCATCAGCCACTCCCCTGCCCCCCCCCCCCCTCCATCCCACTAAAAAGTGTGTTTTGAAGAGTTTGACCTTAAACGACCCCCTCATTCATGTCAGGATCAGCTTCAGCGTCTTCCTCTCTACTGCCATGTTTGTCTGTTTTTGAAATTTTCGGTCTTCTTTCCTCAAATTGTTTTCTCGGCCAAGTGTTAAAAGGTGTCATTCTCAGGCAGCTAAGATGAGCTTTCACTGTGTAGAACTTAACTGGGACCTGGACTACCGAGATGAAATCTCTCTGATAGCCTGCCTTTCTTGTCTGTGCTGTTGAAATGTGCAGTTGTGTGTGATTATATATATTTTTTTCTGTTTTCTTTTCCTGCATCGGTTGTGCTTCAGATGTTTTTAAACCCTGACCCTGAAGTGAAAATACTCTTCAGTCGTTACAGCTATTTAACTAAAACTTCCATTTTTGAGGTCATGTCCTGTACCGGGATGTCTTGCTGTGAAAATTGCTCTGAAGTGATGGGAGATGATGATGCCCTACACATTTTTAAAATTTAGAGATGAAGATGTCTTTATCTTGAGCCAGACCTCACAGGTGATTCTGAAATGTATGCAATGTTCTAATAAGATATGTACTTTCTACTTGAAAGCAGTGGCAAGAAATTATTTGATTTCCTGCATGCCTATGGTTTCATAAAAAAATAAATAAACATTCATGTAGTGAAGTTCTTTACTGGTACATTTCATTTTGAGGAAACACTGCGTGGTACAGCTAAACGAGATTAACAGTTGTTTCCCAACCTCTTCCTCCCATCACCAATTTTCATTTTTGCAAAAGGGATGAATGATAGAAAAAATAAAGATCTGTTGAAATAAAAATGAGAACCAGATTTTTTTTTTTCCTCTGACATAATTTAATGGGAAAACAATACAATAACACTGGTTCAATGGAATTATTAAAACTGTTTCATTACAAAAGAGAAAGTACCTGTCATACCCAAGTGGTCAGATTTTAGAAAGTGGTCAGATCATGATCCTTAAGGGTAGGGGGGGGGGGGGGGTATCGGGCAGATTATGGATCCTTGAGTAAAAGTCTGGTCCAAGTTTAAAAAGGAAAAAATAGAACAATTAAGTTCAAACGCAATATTTAATACTTCATTTGATCCAAGTCTTATGAAACTAATTCATAAAAATCCCCCAGTATCTTCCCTATTTCCTAATGAACAATAAAAATAATAGCAATAAATTACAGTGCAATTTGTATGAAACACCGGCAGGGCAACCCCAGACTCCTTATTTATTCCCAGGTCTCTCTGTCATAACACTTCTCAGTGGTTTTACAAGTTCATATTTGGCACATTCTCAAAGGATACATACACTATCAAAGAAAATGCATAGGTTCAGACTTTGTAAGCAAAGTCAGGTCCACATTTTTAAACCCCAAACCTGGATGGATTCGTGCTCCAATCAATGCAAGGAACTTAAATCTGCCAAATCAGCGAAGAGTTCTACAACCCAAAAGGTTTCAAAATCGAATGATAATTTACTACTCTAAAATTGATGCGATATTGCCAGTTGCGCATTGAAGGACTGTTTTAGCTCTCCATATCATGGCGTCTGTCTTAACAGCCCGCAAGGAGATGGGCAGAGACCAAAGAAAGTGCACACTGTGGACAGTACCATGGTAGACAAAGGGCACCTCATCTGTACAAACAGTTAACCAAACCAATGCATACACAAGAGAAGGACAAGACATCTACAAACAGTGTTCTCAGAGAGAAAAACAAAATAACAGCAGCAGACTCAGATCAATAACAATGTCCTAACATAACAATTGGAAAGCGCGGACTAGTGGGAGAGCCTAGTCCGGAGAATGGAAGACACGTCCATTGGACTCCTTATTGGACTCCTTTCTCTTACTGGCATCTGCGGACTGTTCCAGCACAAGCATGCTGTCCATCATGACGAGAGATAAAACAGTAGCATGGATTTGATCAGAGTGACAGCACTTGGTCTCAGCACAAAAACAAAAAAAAATTAAAAATAAATCCAGACCTGATGCAAACGTACACATTTAAAACTCATGAAAACATTCAGAACAGTATGTACTGTAGGCAAGTAGATTTTCTTTGTATGTATGATTGTGGTCTCTGTTCTTGAGTGTGACGTCGCATGTCGATTAGTTACATTTAAATAGTTTTTCATTTAAGTTTTGTCATAGGACTACTTCATAACATACTTGGAGCCATTCCAATATCATGCATTTCCAGAATACCATATTATGTGCATATATATTAATATTTGCCTAAGGAATTACACAAAGTTTAAGGGCTATTCATGTCAATTGGATTCTGTAATTCGCAGTTTTCCAAAGAAAAAGAAAAAAAATCCTTTTGGAATAAATTATGCAACCAATTCAATCAATTCCTGCTATGTCAGATCATACGTAAATCAATGGTCAGCTTGTATGCCTTCATATCAGTGCAACAACAGATGCAATAAAATCAGAAAATGTCACGCCACATCTTCCCCAAACAGGAATGCAAGCAATATGATCAATCCCTATTTATCCACACCAAAAAAAAGTGAAAAAACAAAACAAAATTCCCTTAAAATCATGTGGTGTTTTTTTTTTACATTCAAGCACACCAATACTACAAAGATGTGTGGCTCGCACATTAACAACAGGTCAGGCTGGGTAAAGTCCATTTGGTCTGGAGTAACCTGTGCAATGATATGGATCATCAGTGCATGTCTTTAGGAAATTAAAACCAGAGACTCGACATGCACTCTCTCATTGTCCCCTTCTTTCTCACACAGAGACAGGATACAAACGCACCAATGTTTCCCTTTATACAGCCGTCACTCCTGGAATTAAAAGTAAATCAAACATCAAATTGGAAAAACAAAGCCATCGGCTCTTAAAAGAACACTAATTTGAAATATGTTCGGGTCTCGAAAAAGCACAATTCACCAGTGTTACTGTGAATGCGGTAAGTCCTCATAATGTTGAGGGATGTTTCACGCGTTGAGGTTAAGAAACAGAGTTCTCTTCCGCTGTCAAAGCATGGTGAAAGAGATGACACTATTTCTATATATACCCACCACACAAGAGGAACTTCACAGAACTTACACCTTTTTTTTCTCCAAAAAAGTAAAAGTATAAGACAAGTCACCTGAAATAACATTCACAGTGCTATAATAAAAAAAAAAACAGAATAGTGTAACTGAAAACATATCACTGTCTACATGTGTTTTTTCCTGCAAAACCATCTAACCACTTGGAGCACAAGTCAATGTACGTAGAATAGATCTAGTTTAATTGTATTTCTAGGTATGTGCCAGGAGGTGGTGCTGGAGAGGCTCTTATAGATGCTTCTCCTTGGTGATCCCGTTCTGCACGTGTTTCCTATGGTGAGAGAGGGGACAAAGATCAGGTGATGAGATGATGATCAGCCATTGCAGAATAATACTGAGGGATATCACTTCTTTCAAGGTTAGCAAGATAAGGGCTAGGGCTCTGGGAATGCTTAGTAATCACATCGAAATGAGCTCTTTGATCCTATCTGCATGTTACACAAGGTGCGCGGTATCTCATCGCCCCGAGATTGTGTTACTGACAGCAGGAGGTTGCCCCCATCCCATGCTACCCCCTCCAACTCATCAGTGTCCCACGTCCGAATGTAGCCCTGCGATAGCTGGGGGGAGAGAGTGCAGTGTGACTGCTGGACACGGACAGATGTGCAAACATGTCCTGCCTGCATCTGTGCGAAACCAGTCTTTGTCACGGCGCCATTTTTTTTTTATATACGTCGTCATTTGTATATCTGTATATGTGGTCTGTGGTTGTCATGTCTCGATCAAAGCATGCATATCATAAAACTATCTGTGGTTAAGACTGTATGTGCATGTCATCACAAGTGGTTGCTTTTTACATTTGGAACCTGAGTGTGTGTTAGGGATGGCACAGTTCACAAAACCCACGATTCAATTTCTATCACAGGTCTGGTTCTAGGGTTGTAGTTTTCGGTTCTTGTTATTATTTTTTCTTTTTATCTTTAACACTTCAAAAATATCATGCGTTAATTATTTGCCCTTTAGGCTACAGCATTAAAATAGTTTTATAATGTACTCATGCACAAACTGAAAGCAATTGACTTGACTTTAAGCACATCACTGAGACCATCTCTGAGGAAGGGTGAGATTTTGATACAGAATGAGTGAGGACATTGATGATTTCAAAAAAGTAGCATGTGTCATAGCCATCTACATGAGCTTTTGTGTCCTTTTAGCACAGGAAGATTGACTGAAATATTACGGAATATTTTATTTCTACACATAGCATAGCCTAAGCCTACCCAAGCTATGCAAGATAGCAAGATACTAGGCTACCACACAGTGTAAATGCGCAATTTCACTCCTGTCTACTACCAATTTACGCTCCCCTAGGGCCAATTGCTCAATGAAACTGAACGTTAAATCTTCTATGTGAGGAGGACCCAACACACATTTTAACAACATTTTATTTTTGAGGGCTTTTGACATCTGCAGTTACTTATTACCCTACACTAAGTAAAATGAACCAATGAACCAACACATCTCCCCTGTACATAAGAGTTCGTCAGAGCTATGCCACTGCAGAAGAGGCCGCTCAATCCCCTTAATTGTTGCAAATAAAGACTTGGTTGCGACTTCCAACCCGTTTTTATGCTACTTTGTTAATATTTGGGGAACTGTGAGAAAGGAGCTGCGACCGCTTAGCCTAGGCTGCTGAATTTCCGTGAGGGCACAGCAAATGAACTTCAGAAAAATATATCGAAGCTCATGATATTCAGACCGGCCAAAAACGTTAATGGCCCACCGGGGATCCTCCCGAAGCTCCCGATTAGCCATTCCAGGCCTGCACTACAGCATAATGAATATGTATTGCACAATGCTTCCACACAGACACAGTTCTATCTACCGTTTTCTTTCCGCCGTCATCATAGGTAAAATTAAATCCAAAATGTTCCCACACAACAGACTTATGCGACGCTGGCACATCCTTTAAGTCCGGGCTGGCCTCGTTATCTCACCTGCCATTTCTACACATAACTCCAGCACTCCTCACCTACACTTTCACCCAAAACGGGGGGAAAAAACATCTGAGGTCACATAGGGGCATGAGGTTACATTGCGCATGACATGAACCATCAACACCGTACGATGCACACACGCCCCGAATCGAGACAAGCGAACCGTGCCACACCTTGTGTGTGTGTACTGTGTGTGTACTGTGTGTGTGTGTGTGAGAGAGTGTGTGTGTACATACCCTTCCTCGTTGTCCTGATGGCCAGCATCAGGGTTCTGCTTCTTGAGCTTTGCCTTCAGAGAGGCCTCTTCTTCCTCGTACTCCCGCACATCATTCACCCCCTCCATCTGGCCCGTCAACACTTTCACCACAAACAGTACGATGAACTGCAGACACAAAGAGAGAAAGATGGAGGGAGGAAAGAGGGAGACAAAGGAAGGAAAATAGGTAGAAAAGAAAGGGTACAACATAAGTCAGTACTAGAATGGACTATATGAGTGAGAGAGTGAGAGAGAGAGAGAGAGAGAGAGAGAGAGAGATAGAGAGAGAGAGAGATAAGATACTGTAGATACATTACTATGAGGTAACAATATGCCATCAGATAAGATATACTGTGAGATGACAAGATAGCACATTGATCTACAGACAGAGAGATCGAGAGGGAGAGAGAAAACATCAAAGGTGTATAATCCCACACTATAACCAAATAGAGGAAGAAAAGTGAAAAATAAATAAATGGGGTAAAAAAAAAAAAAAAGCACCAACTCCCAACACCTCAGAACCCAAACACTACGGCCTCTAACCCAACACCACTCCAACTGCCCGGCACCGGCACCAGAACCGAACACCAAAACCCTGCGCCAAACCAACACACTCCTCCTCACCCACGTCCGCCTCGGAATCCGGAATGACGGAATCTGCTGCTTACTTTAGAGGGGGGCTGCCGACATGCGCACGGAAGAGGAATCACACAACATTCTCAGCTGTCAGCAGTCAAACATTCATCAACAGCACACATGGTCACACATTCAGGTGGCTTCAATTAAGACAGCCAGGCATGAAACATCAATGACAAGCATGGAGGCATGAACTTCTGTGTAAATCACAACACAATTGGGCCAGTGAACCTGGTATAAAGCACAGATGAGAGCAGACACATCCAGGAAGAAAGACTTGGAGAGGGATGAAGAAGGTTGAACACATCTCCATGAAGAGACGGTCAGTCCAGAGAGGGAAAAGGAGTAGAGAAAAGGAGAGAGAGAGAGAGAGAACAAAGAGAGGGAGAAAGAAAGAGAGAGAAAGAGAGAACTGGGCCAGTGTCTGGACTCTCGACTCAAGCACATGTGGGCCTGAGCCTTATTCACGAGCCAGTTCTGATAGTTCACAGGGGGGAGGGACAGAGAGGCAGGAAGTGGTCATGCTGTCTCACCAGGAACCAGTAGATGTTCATGAGGAGCAGCGCGAGCAGCAGGGCGTTGAAGAAGAAGTAGAAGGGGATGTTGGGCACCAGCTGGAGACTGGCCACACAGGAGGCGTAGAGAACCTTCAGGGGGAACCAGTACAGACGGAACCAGAACCTGCCGGGAAGAACAAAAGAGAGAACACGCTCACTCGTTAGTGTTGCGTGAGGGATCCCGACCATGACTCAGACGCACAAACACACACCAAGTTAACAGGCAACTGCGCAGCCTGTAAATAAATAAGCCAGCGTCTACAGACACAAACAGAACTCCACGACAAGTCAGTGACCGTGTGTGTGTTTGTGTGTGTGTGTGTGTGGGTGGTTATGTCTCTGTCTACCAGCTAAACCTCACCAGGTGATGCTGAAGCTAACAGAGCCCATATTGGAGAGAATGTCGTTGATCAAGTAGTAGCTTCCACCCCGGGTCTTGAAATAGACATTCAGTTTGGTGAACTCCAGCTGAATGTCATTGATGTCGTGTAGAAACAGCACCAGCACCCCGATGTTGTGGTATCTGCAGTAGGAAAACACAACGTATTAGATTCCCGTGCATGTAAGTGATAGCCTACATCCAATACGGGCAGTAGTGGTGGTCAAGCAGTTTGGGTGAGTGCTTGATGGACACTTATGTGACTGCTCCTGAGGCGTCTCACCTGAAGGCATAGGAGAATGTGATGAGGGCCAGCGTGATCACGTGATGGACCACCATGACGGCCGAGTCCTTCCTCCAGGCGTCCATGTAGACGGTGGCGTATATGGAGTGACCGTAGAAGCTGCCCTGGATCAGGTAGGCGATGGCGATGTCCGTGGGCACTGACATGCCACTCTTCCAGTCTGTCGTCGGGAAGAACATGCAAAATGAGTCGTCAGCATGGTGCACACACACACACACACGACACGACGCAACGAAACACACCTTTACATCTCATCGATTACACACGTCACCACTCACGCATGCAAACACACACACACACACACACACACACACACACACACACACACACACACACACACACACATACACACACACACACAAACGTAAAAGAGCACACGCAGACACAAATACACACCCTAAGAGACACATACATCCACTTCCATTAGCTTATGTCAAAAGCACTAAGCAGCTTTCCATCCACTTTCCCCCGGACAGGAATTTATGCGCCTGTGATGCACCATTGGCATGTCCGGCAGGGCCGTCATTAGTGCCCAACAGGCTGATTTTCGCGGGATATAGAGGCTCGGCTCGACAGGACGCCATGCAGTATTTATGGAGCTTCCCCCGGGGACACATTAACCTGGAAGTTTGAGGAACTTTCCATGCTGAGCCGAGCTGAGGCAGGGCCACTGCTGCCTCTATTGCTACTGCCGCTGCTACTGTTGTTGACGGTACAGCCTTTAATGCGTATTGATCCCCCCTCCCCGTCATTAAACATTGAGAACACGATTACAACAGTCGGCGTGGACCTGGGGGCCGCCGGAGCAGCTTTAGGCTGGGAAGCGCTCGCTCAGAGGGCCTCGTAATGAGCCATCAGCGCTGGCTCTAAAGCTTTCTGACCGGGCTGTTATGAGGGAGAGAGTGCTCATCAACACAATGGAGGATCTTACAGGACCAAAGCTAGGAGTAAACATCAGTCTCAAAACTGGCGCAGGAATTGATAGAAAACTACAAAAAAAAAAAAAAAGGCTGAAGCATTTTTGTTGGTGAAGAAATTAGTGCCCAATTATACTTTAACAACAGTTCAATGACCGTGGCTACCGATAGTAGCTTCTCAAGCAAATCCTGGTAGGGTTCACATATACTTATTACTCAATATACAAATTACGTGTCTGTGTTAGGTTTGCGTTTTATTACTACCATAAATTTTAAGCATCCTTGTAAAGTTAAGTATATGTCCATATGCAAACACACCAACATGGAAACATGCAAATTTGCCAGAATGACAGTTGACAAGGGATATGGTACGCCACTCGAAAGAGCATTTGCTCATTTGGAATAAGCTGCCTTTCTGATCTAGGAAGATCCCCCTAGTTTAGCTACAAAGTAAACATAAAGTATGGCATTCAGTCAAATTTTCAGACTGCAGCTGAAACAGCAAAACAATCATGAACACCAAACACAGTACAGCTAACATAATTACCCAGATAAAATGTAATGAGTTTTTAATGGCCTATGAAAACCAGCCAATGTGTGTGTCCACAGGCAGACAGACACTGTCACTGTTCAAAACTAAGTCTATGGTCCCTTATCTTGTCCCACAGAACAACGGTCAGCTAAATACTGGATCATGAGATATCTATTTTTGACACAAATCATAACTGATAAAATTCATTCTGAGGCGCTAAAGCCCTTTCTCGGTTAAGCTCACAGACCAGTACGTAGACTAATGCACAATATTAAAACAAACAAAAAAATACAACTCCATGGCCTTTTGTATCTCTGAAGAGGATGAGAGTTGCATTACAATATTAAATATCTATTTAATATGAGCCTTTTCTGTAGTCATTGAACTCAACGCCGTGTAATTTTGTGAAAAATACTGGTGTGTCTTAAACTGAAAAATAAAAAGTGGGATTTGGATTAGTAACTTGATACAAATCAAAATAGGCCAAGTTCCTAGCCACAACACTGGCATTCAGTGCAGTGGGGCTGTGACAGTTGCAGGATTAATAAGTGGTCATTTGTAAAAGCACCCATCAAACCGCAAGTAAAAGCAGTGGATCACCATCAGCTGACACCAGCAATTTACACTGTAATAAGAGACCTTCCCAATGACAGGCTGTGGAAAGCCCCTTGAGTTCGAACACACATGGGGACTCCCACAGAGAGGCCTGCGCCTCCGGCTTACCGTAGAAAACGGACGGCGGGTTGTGAAAGAAGGTGTATTGGGTGAAGAAGAGCAGGTAGGTGCTGTAGGACCACGACATGGTGTAGAAGACCAGCTTCCACGCGCTCTCCGGCATCTTGGCAGTGTCTTTGGGCTGGAGACAACACCACTGTGCAAACGGCTGTGGGACACACACACACACACACACACAAGAGAGACACACAAAGGTTGCTTATCAAAACACAAAGACACACTCCCGCCGGGGGACAGACACTGTGATCTATCAAAGCAGGGTTCGCACGGCAACATCTGCGACTGCACACATGTTTATGTCGTGTTTGTTTTAACACAGTGGGGAGTAGGCGAGAGGACTGGAGCTGAGTTGAGTGGAGTTGAGTTGTGTTGTGCTGGACGAGTCCCCTCAGTGAACCTCATGGCTATTCACTTCATGTGCTACGCCAGCAGAAAAAGAGGAAGCTGAAAAGCTGAGACGTGCTTCCTTCGTCAGAGAATCCTGGAGTAAACTGTGGGCGGCCTAGTGGTGTGTGTGTGTGTGTGTGCGTGTGTGGGGGGGTGAGCTGATTAGCAAAAACACAGTGCACATGCTCAGATAAGCCTGGGGGGGTGTTGTTGAGGGGAGGGGGGGGGGGGAGCAGGCGCACTGAGCGAGTTGAAGCGAGAGCACACAGGCTCCACTCTCACAGGTGGCGGTGGGAGAAAGTGAGAACTAGTGTGCCGCGTCTTATCTCTCCACATGACAGAGTATCTGCCGCTGTCGAGCGATGGTCACCCAAGCCCGGTCGTCGTAACCGGAGATAAAAAAGCGAAAGGGCAATTTACCCAGGAGTGCGTCGTAATCATTTATCTTTTATCGGTCACGGCAGGCAGCCGGGGTCGACTGCTCCTATTCGCTTTCATTCCCGTGGAAGCTTCACGTATACCCCCCCAAACTCTCACACACACACACACACACACACACACACACACAGACGCAGACAGAGGACACCATCAGACCAGAACCTGCCTGGGGACCAAGCCAACTGCCAGTCCTCCGGTGAGAGACAGAGAGGGAAGGGAGAAAGAGAGAGAAAGAATGAAGAGAAAGAAGAGAGGATAGAAAGAAGAGACAGAGAGAGAAAGGCTGCGCGCGCTTGTCACATGACCACATCCTGGGGCACTGAGCCACGTTGGTTGTCGGCCTCTGATTGGCCGAGGAGACCTGGCCATGTGTTCCTGCTTGTGAGTCATGTGCAGCAGCAGCAGCAGCGGCGGCAACAGCAACGGCGGCAGCCCGAGCAGCGGCAGCGGCGGCGGCGGCAATCGGCAGCAGGATATCCACCTCGTGCCTTCCTGCCCCTCGCTCCGCCCCAGCGCATTTATTTATAGAGGCCAGCTGTCAGCAGCACGTCCACCACTCGGCCGTCTCCAGCGTCGGGCCCGGACTCCCCCTCCTCCTCCTCCCCCTCCTACCCGCCTTGCCTGGGCACGTCTGCTGCTCGCAGGCACGGCCGGCGCGCGCACCACATGGTCCAGACCCGTCATCACCCACGCCGCCGCCTGCGAACAAGGCACAGCGTGGGGGCTCGAGAGCCTAGGCCAGACCGCTGTGGAACGGAGGACTACCCTACCGAGTTCCTCTCAATCGTAGTGTAGTGTAGTGTAGTGTCTGGCCGGGGGGTGATTCTCTGCGTCTCTTGCACAACATTTGCAAGTTCCTCTATTTGCACAATGTGATGTTGCTATCAGCAGTTCTCAAGATGCATAGAATAAATAGCCTGACACCTTGTTGTGGCATAGCACGCACGAATGGCAGTCAGGCTTCTGCCAGGGTGCAAAGATGTTTGGTTGCCGAGAAGGAGGATTTGAGATTCAGTGAGAAGGGGGATTGTCCTACAACTAAGGTCTGAGCTTCAAATTAGCAGTTCTCTTTCTAATCACACACTGCCTTAAATTCACTTTAAGGGCTTTTCTGCAAGACCCCAAGAGACCTGTGAAAACTAATCATCACAGACTGAATTTGAACTCTGTTTGAACCTCTTCCTACTTGTACGAACACAACGGATATCCCCGGAAAAATTCTCCATTCTACCCCCATTTTCAGTCAAGGAGAAGGCTCTTGTATCCGTAGCAACCACTTAACGATGGCAGGTTTCTGTTGCCAAAATCTCACAGGCCACAATCTGACCAGCTGTTCACTGCCACGAGTATCTCACTCACTTGTGTCTCCCTCTTTTCCTTTCACTTTCAGTTAGAAACACTACACAAAAGGGCCTCAACTGTAGGGTTGGTGGTGGTGTCGGGGGGGAATACATTTAGCAGAGCTTGACATTCCCCGGAGACATCTGCCGGCATAGGACAAAGCAGCCAACCCCCAAAAAACAGACCCCCTCCCACCCCATCAAACCTTCACCACAAGCCCCTTCCCAGCATGCACTGCTGAGTCACTGCAGGGAGTGGGGGGAGGGAGGAATTGTGTGGTAAATAACTGTTGCGACTGAGTGGAACTTGACCCCTTCAAAACAAAAACATCAGGGTTGGAATCAGGGTTACTGGTGCAAATATGCCCCAGACTGACCTTACATCAATGCAGTGATTATAGGTAAGTGGAAAGGTCGTTCATCCTGTGACGTGGAGACATCAATACGTCCACTCGTATTCAGAGAGATGACTTCTAGGCAATTTGAAAGACTAATTGTCAAACCTGATGAGCTTGAGACATCCCTCTCCATGGCAATCTTTCAGCTTGAAACAGCAGAGTGGAGTGCTAGCAAATATCATGTTTGTTAAAGGTGGGAGCTGCCAGGGGAGACAATAATATCATATTTGGGCCATGATACAGTATTAATGTGGTATCTTACAATATAGCACATTGATTCAAATTTGAGTTACATTGAGATGTATGTCTCCCATATACAATGTGTCTTTGCTGGTAGTCTCTGCAGCCATCTTGATAAAGTACATTGTTCTCTGTGAGGTCTTGTCCTATCTTGTGGACTTGTAATGTCAACAGAGTAGTAGTGCTGAAATATAAGTGCTTACATATAATTAATATTGCTGTAGTTCGTACCACAGTATCGACATAATATTGTGGAAAAATATATTTTGATACTACATTGTATCGATTTCTTCTCCCACGAGTCCCACCACTAACTTTCACACAGGGTTTGAGAGCGCTCACAGCCATAGACATAAGGCTGTGTGTATGCAGGACCACAACACCATGACAGTGAAGAGAAAAAGAGGAACTGTGAGGTGGTCTGCAGGGGAATTCCTTTGTGTACTTTAAGGCCTGTCCACCTCCTCTGGACATACACTCACACGGACATACACTCACACACACCTGAGGCTGGCTCGACTTGTCCAGCAGCCTTAATCTCGGGGAGGCATTACGGCCGTCATCCCCCCTAATTGACTTGCCGAATGAGATCAAATGAACATGGAAACACTTCGTCACGGGATTATGCACACTTTATTCTTCTCCAGAAACATGAGCCCGAGCCAGCAAGGTGCTTTCAGTCAGCGCTTGCTCTCCTTACAAGTGCCCATCTCCCTTTTCACCCATTTGTGGTAAGCAGACAAATTGCCTATGGAGAGCTCTTACTTATGTTGTTGACCATTCAAATAAAATGGTTATTTTTAACAATGCAACATTGATTTAGACTCACTCTCCCGTGCTATTGAATGAGACAACACACAATATGAATAATTAATGTGGGTTCTTTTGTCAGTGAATGACAAGATTAGGCATTAATCAAACTTCACGTGAAACAATGACTTGAGTAGGGTATGGCTGATACCGATTCGTCACCACCACATGATTAACTACTGTAGATCTCCTCTGCACGAAACACAGAGAGGACACTGATTGAATCTGTGGGTCGCTTCACCGTGAACGAGAGAAAAACACAGTTACTCAAAGTTTAAAAATTAACTTCCACAGCTGGTCAAACCAGTGGGAGTTCTTTAAATCATCTCCACTGACTCAACTGGTACAAAACGTCCAGCAGACTAAGCTATTGTTACACTGTTTCATGACCCAAGTCTGTTCCTTGAATAACCATCTGGCCATCATTTATAATGCAACAGGCTGGCATCCTCAGCAGAGGAAGAGTGAAAGGAGAGGTTGCCACTGTAATCTAATTTATTCCACTCAAACAATTCTTCTGGTGCGGGCTGTCATGCAGTATACTAAATTAATACCGCACATCACCACTCCTTCAGCATAAGGGTAATTCATATGAAGTCAAGCTCTGCGTGGTCTGAATCCAACTGGGTGGGGCTGCTTTGGAGCATAGCCTATATATCACCATGTTGACGTGAACTATATCGACCACCGACTAAAGAGCACAGCCCCTTGGTATCTGTGGAGGGTCACTCCCCATAATAAGTGCCAGATGGTCTCGCACAACGCACTCCAGCCCAAGTCATCCGTCACCCCTCTCCCTGGCTTGCTTCACAGATGCGGGGAGGGAGGAGACCAATAACGCAGGACGACAATTACACAAAAATGTGTCTCCCTTTCCTGTTTTCCAATCTGTGGGGAGAGTGTCCGTCGACAGCGGCCCGTGCAACAGGAGACCAAAAGTCGGCGATTACAAGCAAAGGGCAGGACAGCCGCAGGCCCGGACGCCACCATCGGGATTTGATAGCAAACCTATTAGCAGACCCCTGCTTCAGATCTCCATGGGTCAACACTGGGGCAGTTAGAGTGGTATGGCCGTTGTGCAATTAGAAAAGTACTCTTCCTCTTTCCGACCTGGCGTGTGTTGGTGAAGGCAACGGTCACTCAGGTGCCGGCATCTGAGTGCCGTGCATGTGTGCAAAGCACAATTTCGCACAAATTGGATTTCCAACTGGGTGACATGTCTCTCCTCCTACACATCAAGCTCAAAAGCTCAATTAATCAAGGTGCTGAAGCACTACAGCTTTCGTCATGATGTGAACGGCGCACACGAGTAATACTTATCGTCTGTTGCTAGCAGTCACTAGCAGACATTGATGTGAATGCAAGACACCAGGATGGTATCCAGGAGTAAGAATTCTAGCCTGTAGCATTTCTCCAGCTAGTTGGGCTAAGGAATTTGATAGCTGGCCTGAAACAAATGTGTTTGGCAAGTATCTGACACAACAATGTATATTTGCAGCTAAACATCACCACCCCTGCAAGCGGTCTCCTGTGGCTTCTCGACAGGCGGCCTGTGAGGAATTTACAAGGGGAAAATAACGCGCAGCGTGGTGTTTTTACCCTGGGCGGGCATTGCTTCCTGCCCCATAAGTGCATCTGGAGAGTCCATGTATCAGTGAGGCAAATTGACCTTGTTTATGACGATTCAGTGTGCTGATCTAGCACAGAAATGTGTATGTGTGCGTGTGTGTTCGAGTGTGTGCTGCTCACACATGGGTCATGAACAGGCTCGTTCCATGTCCCTCGCGCTGCAGTGTCTCTGCAGGAAGTGAAACTATTATAGCATTCTCAGTCACACATGTCGCGTTCAGACAGAGACTCGATTCTCTCCACCATGACACTGTGGGGCCAACAAGAGACTGCTGTTTTGTGGGTACTCGATTTAAATATGCTTCAAGACTCAAGACTGAATTAGACACTCTTGACTATAAGAGGTTGGTTGACTATAAGAGCCACCCTCTTCTTGATCAGGGGACAGTAGCCTAAAATGTTACCCTCAAGATACAATGAAGGTATATATGACTAAGGTCGTCATAGCCCCCTTGATTAATTATCTTCATTAGTGTATACTGTTCTAGAAACGTTCTAATGTCATTTGGAGAGATAGCTATAGAGCCTCACAGCATGTCCTTAGCTGTTTAAACTAATCAAGTCTAAGTAACTCCATCTCCACCTGAACCCATCAGCTCAAATGCTCCTTAATAAACATCATGCCATGGATGCCAAGGCCGAAGTTTCCTCTAGGTCTAAAATATTTACAGGATCGACAGCCTACCCTAACAGTATAGGAAACAGAATATCTGTTTGTCATAGTTCTCAATTGTAGGGCAATTAATTAAGCGGAGATGGCTACAGAGCTGATGAAATGATGGGGTTTTAGTATGTTGTGGTTGCCCATCAATTGCAACAGTAAAACTCACCCATGACCACATAACCTCAAACTTCTCTCACCTTCCTTGAACCCATCACACATTACCAGTCCAGTGCTGGAAATAATGGCACCAAACCTTTTGTCCTGAAATTAATTTTCTTAGAAATCTGAAGAGGTACTGTGGGCAAACTTATCTGTTTCAACCTTTGTGCCTGAATGTTCTGAACGGGTATGCGAAAAATGTGTAAATGTCACAAATAGCTTTGCAGTTGACAGGTTCTCCCACAAATACTACTACTGACTGTTGTTGCTGTTCAGGGAAAGATGTTGCCAGATGTATTTAGTAGTCCACGAGGGTGGACAGAGTCACACAATATGCCAAGTTATGGGCAACTGTTTACCTTGAATAGGCATCCGGTCAGCCCCCGTCGCATCTGCGTCCACATAACAGCGCAGATAAAGAACAGCCCCATCTCGGTCCAGGTAATATAGGCATTGTCCAGCAGGGTTCTTCTGGAGAGCTCCAAGCCGCAGTCGCTACACTCCTTCAAGGCACTGGCCATGACGGCACATGCTCTAGTGAAGAGGTCCACATAACCAGGCATGGGATCCTCAGCCACGCCGAGGTTCATAGTATCATCTCCGTTATGCTCGTCCATTGTGCTAAGTAACTACTACAATACTTGCAGGGTAAAAAAAAATCAGGTGACGGAGTAAACACTCCTCTCACTGTATTCACTGTGCTCTTTGCGCAAATCCCTGCCACTAACTTGGCTAACCTTATAACGTGAAAAAAAACTTTAAGCTGCTTAACCACTCAAGTAGCCTAATACTTTGTTGCTATATACAGACATGAATATGACATATGTCCATGTCGAAAAACGTTAGATGATATATTTCCGCTAATGTTAGTATATTTGAGTCGTTGTCCTCCAAACCTTTAGCTGGCATATTATGGGACCACAGATGTATGATCACTTGATAGTGGTAGCTAGCTAGGCAGATAATGGTGATATAAAATTCTGAATGTGGCGCGGTCAGCTAGCTTTAAGAGCTGGCTAACTGGCCAGCTACGAGTACCACGACCCCTCTACCATAGCAGAGTGAAGGGTACTTGATAAAGGTTCGATCTCAATTAAATGCATATTAAACGAAGGATTGGGTCTTCAAATGATGATTTACAATAAATCACGTTACCTGATAACGATACCGTTATTAGCTAGCTAACGTTAGCTGGTAGCTAACTATTAATCGAGCGGTCTGAAGCCGCTAACGTTAACGTTACAGTAGATGTCAGCTTCTTAGCTAGCTGTCTTTGTAGACCACTAAATTCGCCTAATTGATGGATGGTATCAATGTAGTGAACACACATAAGTAAAAGAGTTAGCTATCGACCAATATCATCAATGCCATTTCAACACCACTATAATGTTAACGGTAGCACTGTTAGTGATGCTTTCAGTTGCCTCAAATGCAGCCTTTGAAAGAGGCAAACGTCAAACAGACTATCCGCTCCTTTCTATTATTCGCATTATATAACACATCTTCCTTCTTTCATTTCGTAAAATCAATGTCCCTGTCACATTAATCTACAAACCTGGAACATCTTAGCACTAAAAAAGAAACGTTGGTTTGATATCCTGTAATCCTCAGTGATGAGCGTCTTGTGGAGTGCTCTGTCTGGTCAACGTGTCCAGGGTGCGAGACTGGCTGCTGCGCCTTGACAAACGTGAAAGAAAAAACGCGCTGTCTTTCAGCCGCTGTTGAAGGAGCACACGAGCGTCCAGTAAATGTGACCAGTTTCCAAGAAAGCGTGGTAACGAACACCTCTTCTTAGAGATCTGAGAGACACACTAGGCTACGGTTAAGAGCGGAGGCTTTTGCGAAAAAAAAAAAGCAGAGGTGACGTGACGTAATTAAGGCCCGCTATCTTCTTCAACTGCAAGGATTATAGGAGGAAAAAACTGTTAAAGACACAGTGCCTCTACTGGCAGTGTGGACGGTGCAGCGAATGCTTTCGAAAAATGTTACTAGGCCTACACTATTTATGTAGAACCTCAAACATGGATCAAACAATTTAATCTTAACAGTTTTGGGAATGAGGACGCGAGGCCAATGCCTGGAAAGAACTGTATTTTCTTCTATAGCCTGAAGCTATAGAAGAAATTATTGAATTTCCCCTTGGGGATCAATAAAGTATCTATCTATCTATCTATCTATCTATCTAAGCAAACATTTAAGACGAGTAAATTCAACAAAACAAATTGTAAGCAAACATTTAAGACGTGTAAATTCAACAAAACAAATTGTAGCATAACAAAACCTTTCATTTCTGAAACTACTGCACATCATTGTAAGGCATTTTCTAGTATTAAATAACACCGAACACTCGCGCTGGCTCAGTAGGCTATTTCAAATGGAAATATGCCTTTGTATTTCATGGAATGAATTTCCATGAATTAACTGTAGCCTAATGTTAAAAAAAAAAAAAAAAAAGTATCCCTTCCCCCTAGACAGGGTGTAGACTCATGTCTATTCCCTCGTTAGATTTGCAACGTTTGCTTTTGACTTTTGACTTTTCTCTTTGTCTTAAACTACAATCCAATCACTGTAAGTTTGATCAATAGGCCTACTCTCTGTAGGCCTTTCCATGGCCCTACTAGAATTCAAGAATAAATTGAAGGGATGTTACATCGCAGAATCATAGATGCTTGGAGGGAAAAACAATGAAAGTTCACACGAACAAACGATAAGTAGACTAATTAACACTATTCGAATCATGTAGGCTAATTAGCAATTCAATTGTAACCATACAAATCGTTTTGCTGTTAAGCCAGGCCTATTTGTGTAGGCTACTGTGTCTGTGTGTGCTGTCACAATTACATCTTGAGTAGGCCTACTTCCTTTGCGCTCTGTCCCTGCTGTGCCCAGCCATGACTAGATACAATCCTTCACTTTTGCATTCTCTGCTCTTCTGACTTGAAGGCTTCTATTGTTTCTAAAATCCCTTTACATGTAAAAGACCGCTTAACTGAAGTCTATTATCTCACTAAGGTTGGCAGGAAGTAAGAGTGAATGGGTAATAGAGGCTCTTGGGTAGGCTACCTCAGACTCTACCATTGCCATTTATTAACACCTGTTGCCATGATTTATATGTAACTATATGGTTGATCTAGAAAGCTACCATTTACTCAGATCACCCTGAGTGTCTTTCATTCAGCAGCATATTGTACAATTTGGTTGTATTCCTGGTGTGCCCCATTCACCTGTGAAAGACTTTTTTTACAGAATAAGTTCCTAAACTTGCTAAAACATGGTGCCTGCCCTGATATTGGTGGAAAAGCTGCTCGGAAAGTCTGATATTGTGACTCCTGACTGGGTCAGGATTGCCTGGTTAGGCGTCTAGGTTTTCCTGATTCTGTCATAGGCTCACTTCTCGACAGATTTATAGACACCATCACATTTTACAAGTGAATACAGGTTCAACTACGCATCAATAAATCCAGACCTAACATGACACATCACAGATTAACAGAGGTTTTGCAGCCAGTTCAGGGAGAGAGGGGAGAAGACAATATTGTATGGGAGTGTATTGAACCTTAATGAACTAGCAGAGTCAGAAAACCATAAAAAGAAAAAAAAACACGAAAGTCATCTGAATATAACTAGCTTCCAGACTGTGAAAGAGGTGTATTTTCACTGTATTCTCAGCATTGTATATTCATGTTTATTGGTTATTGCTATACATTTGCAAAAAATACATCTTTATTGGTTAAATATCACTTTGGACAAAAGCATCTGCCAAATCCCATAATCATAACCATTTTCATGTGTTTTACATGTGACTACTGTATTCACAATATGTAAATAAACAACAACAATAGCACCATGATACCATGCAGTCAAGAAAAGGCCAAAACAGCTGCCATGTGTAGGTATTCTAGTTCTGCTCAACATTTTTTTTGGGTTGTTTAGGTAATGAGAGGTGAAAGATGGCATTCACTCAGTGCATGCATGTCTCAGGAAAGACCATCAAAGCCAACTTTGACCTCCACACAGAGATGAATGATTCTATTGATTATTTACTTACTATCATTCCCATCTGGCAGCTCTGCACAATTCACTATCAGTGAACTTTGTGTCCTGTTGTTTATGGCCAGGGCTTCGGTTTAATGGAGAGAGGTTCTATTTGAGCAGGTTTAGTGGATCTTGTGCAAGTCTTTAGCCTGTAGCTTAATCGCACGGCTTAGGCAAAGCAAAAAAAAAAAAAAAAGGCCTGAGACATATGTGTAGTGGGCACTAAACTATAAAGTTCTGACGAGACCTGCTATGCAAACAACAATTTCTGTCTCATTATAAGGTGTGTCTGGAGGAGTTACCACCTGTTGTGGTAACTGAATGAGCATACTAGCCTGGAACACAAATTGTGTTTTATGTGCATCGCATATGAACTTTCACTGAAATGTTCAGAGGTGTTATGAGGTCAGGGTTTATGTAATTAATTATTTGATGAGCAACATTCCAGACACTGAGGCTGAGCTCAATACCACCTTGGAAATGTCTGCCATAATCCTGTTGGTATTATTTAACCAAGGGTCACTGCCTCATAACAGTCAAACTAGTCACAATCTTCAACAGGCCACGTTTTTCTCACTTGATGCTAGCAATGTGGTTTCATACACAGTGGTGCCATCTATAGGCCAAATAGGTGTCTAAAGCCAATACTAGCCTGGAAGCCAACCCGAAGTTACCCCGCCCACAAACATTGAGATTGTGAATAGAATTGTGTCTGGCTACATCCGGCTAATTAAATACAGGTTATTCAAAACATAAAAAAAAAAAACTTAGATTACATGCTTACATTTCCACTGAATCAGTTAGTAAGGTAAGGAACATTTTCTTTATGTCTAGAGCAATACAGGTTATTCAAAACATAAAAAAAAAAACTTAGATTACATGCTTACATTTCCACTGAATCAGTTAGTAAGGTAAGGAACATTTTCTTTATGTCTAGAGCATGCCCCTCAAAGCTCTTCACAGAACAAACACAATATTTAATAAACAATAAGTCCATGAGGTGATTCTCCAGGCATGAGCCACAAGGCATGATGTCCCAGGCCAGAGCAGCGCAACGTTAGTGGCACATTCCTATAAAAGAGCGCACAGATCAGTCTGATGCTGAAGTCCCGAGCAAGCTCTCTTAGTAGGTGCATTTGTCCAAACTAAGTCAGTGTATTAACCAGTATATGTGCTGTATCATGACAATAGTGTTGTTAGCACACTGTTATTCTAACTCACCAACAGGACACAGTGCGCATGAACTTATATGGTATTCTGAAGGCTAAGTGATTGATATACTATATGTCAGTTAACATTCTGATTTATGTTGGCTGTAGCACTCAAAGATCATAGAGCGGTAGTGCTCTATGATCTTTGGTAGCACTAACACAGGCTAAGTAATACATGTACTGTAGGCCTATGTGTCTCATGGGTGGTGATGACACTATCATATAATAATAATAATAATAATAATAATAATAAAAGAAGACAATGATCACAAGATGATCAGAGATGATGATCAATTGCAGTAACACAGTCTCACTGTGTATTTTGATAACTAGCCTATTCATTTGACATAATATGCACAGGAGAGGTTTTAAATCCCTTGTGCTGTAGATTGGGGACTTCCCACAGTGGCTGATCAACAACCAGGCCTATTTAACATTAACATATCTCTGATGCCCAACCAAAGATCCAAAGCAGCCAAAAAACAACTTCACAGACAAAGCAGCCATCCTCCGCATGTTTATGCCCTGTTGAAGCGGGCTCTAAGCAAAACCAGAGTGAGTGAGACCTGAGAACATAATATGCCCCATCATTCACTAAATCTAGTTGAAAATTAAATTTAGTTTCAGAAAAGTAATAACAAAAAAAATCATCACAATGCTTGATTGTGGCTTTATATTTTGCTGTAGGCCTAGATCCTCCCTGAATTTCGTATCAGTACCACCTCAATTAGGTTCGTTTTTAATGGCATAAGGACTTCTCACACTGAAGCCATTGTTGTCTTGTGCCCAAAATCAGTACCACGTCGCCACCTAGTGGAAGAAATGGGATCTATATAATTTAAGATCCTAACTACTGCATGAAAAATAGCATTGCCTTTCTGAATGTTTTTAGTTAGTAGTAAAGTAGTCAGACAGTAAAAGAGACCCATCAGTTTTTGATGGAGAAAGTAGGGCTATCCTGTGTGCACACTGTAAACGGACAAACAATTGCACTGAAAGGCTTAGAGTTTGTAGTTTGCAGGAGAAGGAAAATGTGTTTTTCAGCGCATGCTCCAGATAGTGGAGGTTACTTTTTTGATAATTTTTAGAAAAATTCTATTCAGCGTGACAAAAGCATTAGGTGTCAAAAGAGATTGTGTACACACCAAAGCAAAGTTGATTGAACTGGATTCACACAATAAAATGGTAGCCTAATAGGCTACTGAATTTCAAACATAGCCTATCTATCATGTTTTCATGTAGAAATGTTATTTTTACAGAGAGACCCCCCCCCCCCCCCCCCCCCATTTCTGGTTAATAATCTATTATACAAAGTGTAAATGGAAAGCTACCTATTCATTAACTGAAAATAATTCTAGACACACACATTTTGAAATATGAAATCAAGTCACATTCTTCCCAACACAATCTTAGCAAATGAAAAGGATTGCCTTACACCCTCATGTCACACCATCTGGAGTAGCCTGTAATAAACTAGACCTATTGTACTTACTTAGGCTACAACACATTCTTCTGTGCCAGACTTCCTGCAAAGTTCATCATGGAACGGAAAATAACAACACTGTGCTGTCCAGAAAACATCCGGCTCTAATGCACCTATAGCACGTCTGGATTTATAATCAGCTGGCAATGTGTGTGTGTGTGTGTGTGTGTGTGTGTGTGTGTGTGTGTGTGTGTGTGTGTGTGTGTGTGTCTGTCTGTCTGTCTCTCTATGCGTATGTGTGTGTGTGTGTGTGTGTGTGTGTGTGTGTGTGTGTGTGTGTGTGTGTGTGTGTGTGTGTGTATGTATAATTGTGCGTGCGAGCGCGCGCGCGCGCGCGTTTATTACTCAATGAAAGAACTGCAGGCCAAGCCAAGCAAGAGCCTAAGTGAGCCATCTAAATTGACGTCTGAAATCTGTCTCTCTGTTCAGCTGTGTGATATATAAGTTTTTTTGTTTATAGAAATATGCCGAAGTTCCTCTTCATTGTTCGGCTAATGCAACTTCCTTTGGGAAATTCTCAGCCTTGGATTTCGAAGCTAAATGAGGATAATTACTGGAAACCGAAATGGGGGCAGGGAAATTGAGGCTCTAACGGACTATTTGCCATTTATGATTGGTCCATGAAACACCTAGGACAACGATTGGCCAAATATACTATCAATCTCCCTTTTCTTGAGACCCTCAACTTTGAAACTTTTTGCGAGGAGGAGTCAGATTACTCACTCCTGTAACCGATCTGGAAACATAGGGAAGAAAATACCATTTCAATTATTTACGACGATGCAGATAGAAACACCGAAGGGGTTATGAGACCTAAAACAGCCAACAGTAGCAAAGTCAGAGTCTACAAGGTCTTTGTTAAGTTGTTTTATCATCGGCTGTCATCATGAAGATTCGACGTTTATCTTGATCTTTGTATTGAACAGTTGGACGTAGCCAAGCAACACTGTAGCCAGATCACGGTTTTCCCTCGCCCGTATCCGGTTCAAAATTAAGATATCCCAGGAAGGTAAGGAAACTGGTTGTAGCAGAAGTCTTAACCCTCGCCTCGTGTCATGTTCAACAGTTTTTAAGAAGTACCTGTAATTCTGTGTGCTTTTCTGTTGGAAACAATGTAATTTCTCTGCTGCCTTTTTTTAGTGCTCTCAGTTCGCATTGGGACTGCTTTAACAGAAACAAAGCTGCGCTGTAAGTTAAATGTATCTCCTGAAGTGTTCACCAAGAGGATATTGTCATGTTTTACTGTGTATCGGCCCATTATTCCCTAACACCGCAGAGGGTGGCTGCATGAATTGATGTCATGGCTCTATCTGCTATATGGGTCAGAGTGTGAGAGGGATAATTGTTCTGAGTGACCATGTTACTGAACACTGGACAGACCTGCGCCTGGACACACATAGGCTACCCTAACGCTCAGCACTAATTGCTTGTCAATGTAAACTTGCAGGCTAAGCCTACGTTGCTATAGCCCAAGCTATAACAAAACAGTACAGCCTTTGTCTTTTATTCCAAATTGGATAATCTAATATTGTTGTGAACATTAAAAACTCGCATCTATTTTGGAAACAGATTTGTGAATGAATGGATGGTTGGTTTTCACTGAATGTAGGCTGCTGTTGTTGGGTTAGGGGTATCAAACCAAGCCTAGCTTGCTACAAGTCGATTCATTGACTAATATTGATTTAAGAGATATCAATGAATTGCTGCATTGTTTTTAAGAGAGTGGTACTGTCAGTCATTTATTTACAGACGGTGATATGTTTGACCTGATTTCCTAGACTGCAAAGTTCAAAGTGGGTAGGCTGCTTCATTTGTTGCCAAGGAAACATTAACAGTTTGCTCTTTGATTCATGCCGTCAGCAGGTTTAAAGTATGCCCTTTGTATAATTTCATTTTCTTCCACTCTCCACAGCAACAGCCTGAAGTATTTTAACACCCAAGCATAAGTTGTGAATATGTGGCTCATTCATTTCAGACCGCTTTCCTGTTTTGTGAGCAGGTGTCCTCGTCTTTCATGACAGGAAGACTGTATGTTATGTGTGATGGGCTATCAGTGTTGGTCAATGTTTGTCAGAGCATTCTTTTAGTGGATACTGTATGCTGTAATGGTATTAAATTTACCATGGAAATACGTGTGTGATGTGGCTATTCTATTCATTAACAATAGGACATAAACAATGTTGCGGCCTCACATCCCTTCCATTTTGGCAGATGGTATCCTACACATTGACACAATAGTGGGGTGTCAACTAAAGAACCTTCCTGACACCTTGACACTGATGATTTTGAAATAATTCACAAGTGGTTCAACTATAGAGGTCTAATGTATATCGAACAGTCTTATTTTGTAGTGATTGCTTTCTTCATGACAGGCTCACACAAGTGACATGGAGTTTGCACTGTGACTTCTTACGACTGAGGCATAATTTAGCGCCTATTATTTATTTGGCGTCAGTTCACTTCTTTTCAATAATTCATTGCACCACAGGCATCTCAAGGTGTTATGAGAGCATGCTGAACATTGCTTGCTTTTTTGTTTGGAGTTGGAGGGCCTGTTAAACTCTCAGCATTCTGCTCAAAGCCTAGCTGCTAGTGGGAGGATGAGAGAGACAGCCACACACACATCACAGCCATACTAAATAAGGTCCCGCTCCACCACCTAGTGTAGTGATTTGTGTCTTATGTAACAGTGCAAGAATAGAGAGAATAGCCTGAAAAAAGAAAGACAACTGGTGCATCCTTTAGTCAGTTTTTGAAAGTGTATTGCCACAGTTGTGGACCGTTTGTTTTGCTGCATTGGTGAGGCTCGGCAGTGAGGAGCCTTTGGAGGGTTTCCAAATGTAAAGCCGGACTTGATTGGAGGACTTGTGTTGCAGTCCCCAGGTGAATCCAATCTGACACCCCATCTCACCTGACACAATTAGCCTGCAACACCTCCTCCACCTCCCCCACTCTTCCACCCACATGTTTACCACCCCGCCATTCACTCTGCTCAGACAAAACTGTTTAGTCTAGCTAAACTCATGAACTTCCTTCCCCATAGAAACGTAGCCACTCATACTTTATATAGTCATACTTTACCATGGAGCTAGAGGCTGTTCTGTACATCTCTGAGGGTGAGTGACTTGTCACAATGGGTGCTATGCAACTGGGAGTTGTTCACTGATCCCTTGTTTCATTTAGCTTGGCAGAGGGGTCCATTTGTACTCATATGTGCCAGATGAGATCCAAGTGAATTCACTCTCTTTAGTCTGGTTGCTGTATTGTAGCATCTGCATCGGATGGCTTCTGGGATTTATTGCTGTGCATGCAGAGAATTTTTAAATCGGTTCAAATTGCCTTATCCAAATTCTGAGGTCGATGCGCCTTGCTGGAGATGCGTCGCCTTTGTGTTTGTTTATTCATGTCACCTCTAATTCTCCTAAATGCAGCTAAAAGATCCGAGTTCATGATTCACCCTGTGTAGCAGTTGATGCCTGCATTTGGCACCATCACTTGAAGCGCAAGGCGCACAAGAGCACTTTATGCTTCTTTATGATTCTGAACGGTGCTTCAGCCCGCCCCTCCTCTCCTCGTCTCTCCTCCTCTCGTTCCCCCACATCGTTTGCTCTGAGGAAGCAGTCATCTCTTCATAGAGATAAAAAGGCACCTTTGCCAGCCAATGACAAAGTGACATTTTTTGTGTGCTTCGCTCGGAGCTGTAGTGCTAGGGGGATTGTGCCAACTCTCAAATCCAAATTATGCACATCAGACTTTATTTGAGGAGCTAGCCATCAAGTTGCATTGATTTTGGGACTATGCCTTGAAAGTTGAAATTTAATGAGCACACAAATTTATATAAATTGACCCCTTTTGCATTTTGTGTGTGTGAGTGTATGCGTTGGTATGCTGTGACGGGGAGGGTGACAGAGGCATATAGTCTACAGTAGATATGGGGAAGTCTTTTGATATCTACAGCCTAATATCATGATCTCCTCTAGATCCTCAAAGCGTTTCAGTTTGATCCCGGCTGACATTTTTGATTAACTGAGGCAGAGAGTGGGAGATTTACATCATCTGAAATTCCTGTCATGTCGCTCCTGTGGAACTGTTCCTGCGCTTTATTACTGAAGTTTTCAATGGGCAAAAAGGCCCATCGAGCATACATGAACGAATGCAAATTGTGTTCTTTGAGGGACAGTGTCTTTGAATACAAATGACTAGTGTCTCACCAAGTACATTCTAATTTGTGTAATGTTGCTCTATGCATAAAATATAAATGCAGGTAATGCAAATATAGGTCAGACCCTTGCTCCATAAGGGCCATGAATTTGTTCAGTACAGTTCCTGCCAAAGTTGGCCATTGTATCGTTTATATTGCGCCCCTGATTTTTACATCGCATCACTTGAATCAATCTCCTCAATCTCCATCACTGGTTCACCATATTGATCACAAAAGTAGGTGTTACAAGTGTTAAAGTAAATCAACTGAAACCATGTGATTTCTACTATTAGAGGTTTTTTTCAACCAAGTCTGATCATCCTTCATTGCGGAGATGTTAAAAACACCTTTGGCAGTGGTTCCTTCAGGCTGAGAGAAGCATTGCCAGTGAAGTCCTGACATGAAGCTGTGCTCCTCCGGTGCATTGTATTTTTTATTATTTTTTTTGTTTTGGCTGACATCAGCGTGTGAAGTAGCAGTGACTCACAGCATGCTGGCTGGCAGGCGGCGCTCAGATAACTCACGGCCCCACCTCTCCTGCTCTCTTCCACTGCCGGCGGTTCAGCGCTCTCAGCGGCAGCGCAGGATGTTTCAGCGACGTTTTCGCCTCGCTACTGGCATTTCTGCGTGAGATGATTGGTAGTTTTCATGTGCCTCCATTGCGTGCCGAGCGGTGTGTGGTTTTTAAAAAAAAAAAAAAAATTTTTTTTTTAGGACAACCGGGCCACTGTTTTTCTCAGATCTTGGTTGGTGTGGAATGAAATCTATTGTTATTGAGCTGAATGAAAAAGTGGAAGTAATTAGTGGATTGCGGTTTCACGAGCACATTCTTTTGATCAATGTCTCAGTGTCCTCAAAGAGAGTTTTTCATGTCTAGGCCTCCCTCTCATGTTGTTTTTTTTATGATGCGCCTTGTATTTTTCACTGCATGGAACACGATTTGATGGCCATTGGATGTTAGAATAGGATAATCTCTGTGTGGGAGAGCACTTGGGAAGTGTCTCAAACCTCTTCTGCTTGATCTCGTTCCACAGACGTCATGGACTCCTTCAGCACCAAGAACCTGGCGCTGCAGGCCCAGAAGAAGCTGATGAGCAAGATGGCAAACAAGACGGTGGCCAACATGTTCATCGATGACACCAGCAGCGAGGTGCTGGACGAGCTGTACCGCGTGACCAAGGAGTACACGCGGAACCGGAAGGAGGCGCAGAAGATCATCAAGAACCTCATCAAGATGGTGGTGAAGCTGGGCGTGCTCTACCGCAACAACCAGTTCAGCGCCGACGAGCTGGCGCTGGTGGAGGCCTTCCGCAAGAAGGTGCACACGCTGGCCATGACGGCGGTCAGCTTCCACCAGATCGAGTTCACGTTCGACCGGCGCATCATGAGCGGCATCCTCAACGAGTGCCGCGAGCTGCTCCACCAGGCCATCAACCGCCACCTCACCGCCAAGTCGCACTCCCGCATCAACCACGTCTTCAACCACTTTGCTGACTGTGACTTCCTGGCGACGCTCTACGGGCCCACCGACGTCTACCGAGGCCACCTGCAGAGGATTTGTGACGGCGTGAACAAGATGTTGGATGAAGGCAACCTCTGACCTCTCACCACCCTCTATTCTCTTCCTCCATCATCTCCATTTTTTATAAAACAAAACAGTGTGTGTTTGTGAACATTTTACATGTTTTTCTGTGTGCCTTTCAGTCTTTGTGTGTCCCCTATTCACAAGACAACTCCAAGATATCTCCAGACTCAAGACACTTTGCCCCTTTCCTATCATTTATGATGATCCTTATAATGCAGACAGACACTTCCTTTGATGACTGAACTATCTACCTAAAACGGTCTTTCACTGAAAGCCTATGATCAAATTTGTGAGAGGATGTTGCGACCTAGTGCAGTCTAAGGACATTACCATGAGCCAACAAGCCCTAATGCCTATAGTGAGAATATGATGAACTTAAAGCACAACTTGAAGCAAAACAAGCACTGCAGTTTCTTAAGTATACTAACATGTTGAAGGACCATTTATGATTACAGGTAGGATATGAATGTATATGTAATCCTGAGTTTACATGTAATCCCCAGCACTATCCCCATACCTGCTTTATTCTCGTCTATGCACAGGTGTGTTTGTTTTAGTGGAAAGTAGCTCTTAGATAACAGCAAGACCAAAGCCTGTTTGTGTAAACCATGTAGCTGGTGCTTAACAAACCTGACCTTTATTTTGGAACTGTAATGTATATATTTGTCATATTATGAAATCCCATGTTATGAGACTCACCAGTACCTTAAATATAGTGTAGATTCAGTGTAGAGCTCAAATATTTTATGATTTTTAATTGAAATGCAGTACTAGCATGGCTCTAGACCTGTTGATTTTATAATAGGAATAACGAATGGATTGTACTGATTGTACTCATTTCGGATTTTACCCAGAGACCAGGATCTAGTATTTTAGTAGTATTCGCTTACAGCCCACTCTAAACCCTGTACCCCAAGCTAATGTGATAGAGATAGCTAGAAATCTGCTCTCTGATGCAAGTCCTCAAGCAGGAATGAAGTTTGATGTGAATAATCTACTTGCCTCTATGATGCTACTCTGCACACACAGGCTCTTCTAGATTTATTTTTATATTGCTGTTTGTGAAAGACATGTTATTCTCATTTAATGTTGTCTCTGGCGAAGATCAGAGACTCTTGGAAGACCGTCTATTCATGGGATACACCAGAGGAGTAATCGTTCTGTCACTGAATCAAAACCTGTAGCAGCTCTGCCAAAGAGGTTTCAAATGAATGTTTTAAAGTCACAGTAGAGGACCCAAACATTCCCAAGGAGGTTTTGTTTTGGAATGCTGTGTTTACATTCCACAGGAAGCTCAGCTTTGGAATGCTACTATACATTATCTATGCACTTAGTAGATTAGTGGTTAATATTTTTGTATTTTCTAAATATACATCTCCCAGCTGTAAAGTGATCACCTGTTGGACTGTTCTGTTGGTTATGTGACACTTGAGCTCATGAATAAAGGATTTGAAAGAGTATGCCAACACAAGTACTGAAAAGAGAACAATAGACCATAGGCCTAATATCTTTTTATGGAGCTGTAAAGTTCAACGGCAATCAATGCCATATCCGTCTCCAACTTAAGCACTCAGAGTTGAGTCTCTCAGGCCGTCTGTTCTTAGTCAGTGAGTCAGTAACGAAATGACGGTGAACTGTTATTTCTGTATATATATGTTTTTTCATCATGTGCTCACCATGACCATTAAGGGAAGATATTTTTAGTCGAATCCAGTGTATACCTTTTGATTGAAAGTGATATGTGTGAACAAGTCATCTGAACATAAAGGTTTTGCCAACATCCGTTCTCTTTTCTACAATTGTAATAGACAAATACAGTGTTTAGACAAGTAACAGTGATTGCATTATTTGCATTACTTGGAGGTTATTGCTATATTTGGTCCTCTCTGTATACTTCTGTTACAGATCTCCAGTATTAGAGTCTCTTAAAACAGTGGAGAGAACATTCAGCTAATCTCCATGCATCTGACCTGGATTAGTCCATTCAAATCAGTCGTTCTTGGCCAGAGCATTGTTATGTTTAGAGGCTGTGCTTCCGACTCCCCAAACAAAGCACTCCTGCTTTTCCCCCACTCCCACAAGTAGTGAAGTCTGCTTACCATGATGGAATTTTTCATGCTAGTTTCTAGTTTGGAGGAAAGCAGAATGCGTATCTCGGTTTCATATCCACTCCAATGTTTACTCAAAAGAACACAATGAAAATATATTAATTGAAATTGATTGTCTGTCTATTAATTCTCGGAAATCAATTTCCCGTTTCTGTTAAGTAGATTCCCAGTCCCTCGCCACTCTCCATTTCTATTGCTGCTCACGGCTCTTTGCCTCAGTCTCGCTCCACTGTGTTTGCTTAATACCCTCTGCCTCCAGGCAATAGGAAATATGACAGTTACCTGAGACTCAGTTCCTGAGCTCCTCCAATCTTGCTTTTTTCTTTAAAGTGTGTCCTCTGAGGAAACAAGACTGGCATGTTTATTTGAGATAAAACGGGAGGGGGTGTCGGCAGGAAAAGCAGCACCCTATAAAAATATGTTCCTGACAACAGCATAAGCCCACCACACTTGCTATGGCTTAATGTATTCAGCACTGGGCCCGGACCACCATACGTCAAAAGGTCACTTGACAAACAATCCACTCTCCCACTGCGAGAGCCACAGACCCGCCATTGTGAAGGCTGCCCTGTCAGGCCGTGCCAAGACAAACACCGACCCTCAGGAATACCAAATGACCAAGCCCTTGAATCACAAACAGAGGTGACACTAACGACCCCTGTCTGTGCCCCTGCACTAAAAGTTGTCCCCACACACTCCCGGGTGCCCACATAAATGTGGTACGGTGCAAAGGGACCATTACTAGCTGTCATCCTCTGTCGTTGGGCTGGCAAGAAAATAAAAGTGCTGTTTACGTGGACCATTAATCAGTATGTGGCTAAAGTTGGTCCGCTGCACAAACACATGATGCCGGGGCAGGAGGGCTATTTGAACAGAGGTGATTCTGATGCAGTCTCCCGTTCTACAGTGCACCAGCCCCTATATAGATGAAGAGGGAGAATTGAGGGGCTGTCAGCAGACAAGGACGGGAAGTTTTCCACTGCTACAGGTACAGAGTGTACTTGTTGTGAATTTAAAATAATGTAGATTTGGACCTATTTATAGACGGTGCACAGCGAGTGGGTGATGGCTGAAATGAGAGGGAGTCAGTGTGATGTGACGCACAAGCAGCCAGGGCCCTCGTGAGAGAGAGAGAGAGAGAGAGAGAGAGAGAGAGAGAGAGAGAGAGAGAGAGAGAGAGAGAGGTGTATGAAATGTCATCAAGTGGTGGGAAGTTACTGTTCCATTTCCATCGAGAATGGAAGACAAAAAGCCCTTCGCCTTTGGAAAGGAGAGGAGACAAAAGCTGTGACAGCCACTATTTTCTGCTGCCTCAGATAGGATCAGCTGCAAAAAGTCTGCGATGGGAGCCTATAATTCAGTTTCATTTAAACTGGCTTCGTAAGTCGCCTGTGCAGAGAGACACATTTGGAATGAAATCACACCAGAGCCTCTGCTGCTGAATGCAGTAATTTGGTATGAAAACATCAAACACAAATAAAGACAATACACTGAAGGCGCACTGTGTATTTGTGTGAGTGGAAACAATGAATGACAATGAAGGCAATGTTTCATCAGCACGATTACATCATTTTCTTTTTGCCGGTTTCCTGTAACTCAAGTGGGGGGAAAGCCCACCTCCCTCTTATCCTCCCTCAACCCACCCTGCACCCCACTCGACCACCACCCCCTCCTGACACACACACACACACACACACACACACACACACACACACACACACACCCTCCCTCCTCCATCTTCGGAATCCCATGCTGTGTTTAATTGTAGAGTTGTGTGGCAGAACGTGAGTGAGGCAGATCAGACCAGAAGCGGGGGACTCACGTGGAGGCACATTGTCTAACCCGGGATTAAAAGCGGGCTTGATTGAAGTCAGACTAGTCCACACAAATGAACAAGCAAAAGGGAGCAGAGAGAAACGGCTCAGAGTGTGTGTGTGTGAGAGAGAGAAAGAAAAGGATAAAGAGACAGAGAGAGAGAGAGAGTATGAGTGAGTGAGTGAGAGAGTGTGGGAGGAAGAAAGAGCCAGAAAGGGGAGACAGCGCAGTATGTAGGGGGAGTGAGTGAGTGAGAGAGAGAGAGAGAGAGAGAGCAAGAGAGAGGGAGGGAGGGAGGGAGAGGCAGGAAGCGTGCCACTGCTACTGAGACAGAAATGCAGGGAGGGCGCAGGAGAGAGAGGGGAAGAGGGAGGCCCACTGCAGCACGGGGTAACAAGGGAGAACGGTGAGAGGCGAGAGGAGGGGAGGAAGAGAGAGAGGCGGACAGCATCCAGGAGGAGACGGGGGGAGAGAGAACAGAGGGATAACATCAAGAAACAAGCCGAGGCAGGAAACGGAGGGAGCGAAGGAGAGGGAGCGGACAGGAGGAAGGGAGGGAGAGCGTGAGGTGCACCGGGAGCGGAGGAAAGTTGGAGGAAGACAAGAGGGAGAGAAGAAAACCCCATTCAATGCTAATTCAAGTGGCGGGAAGCGGACGACAGGCTCTGTGCAGCACGCCTCCTCTGAGTCGACCGGACTTCACCATCATGTTCGCAGACGCCAGGCAGGGGGGCCGGGACAGGGTCTACCAAAACAACAACGGCACGCACCACCACCACCACCACCACCACCCGTGGCCACACAAGGTACCGGGCTTTCCGCTGGAGCTGAGGCGCGCCGTCAGTGAGCGCAAGATGACATGTGACAAAAACGGGAGCCTGCCATTCGTGGCAAAAGAGCACACGGCGAAATCTCACGAGAGCACGGGCGGCAGCGGCGGCGACCTTTCAAACAGACCCTGGTGGCGTCAGACAAAGCTGCCTTTCGCCGCGCGGGACGGCCGCGCGCAGCCAGATGTGGCCGGATACAGCTGTGCGCCGGAGGCGAGCCCCGCGAGGTGGAGCAGGTCTGTGGGACGGGAGAAGAAACACTGCCTGTTTGTGAGGGACTACTACAGAGAATGCCGCTTTGTTGAGCACTGCCACCAGACCGACACACACCCCTCCTCAGGGAAGTGCTCGCCTGCTCCGCCGACACAGTTCAAAGGTCAAGAAAACTGTGGCGCTCCTGTTCACAGCCAGGGACAACAGCAGGGCTGTGTGAGAGAGCCCTTTCAGAGAGAGCCATATGGAGCTGACATGCCTGACACAGGTAAACAAGACCCCGCTCCACGCGACTACTTAAAAACCACTTTAAATTCTGATTCTGATTGCAAAGTGGATAGCAGCGAGGGGGATCAAGTTGCACCCAAGGTCCTGGCACAGGAAAGCCTCGACAAATCCAGCCCCAGTAACTCTCCCATCCTCCCATCCCAAGTTTCGTGTGGGGAGCTGACTTCTGCCAACACGCCGCAGCAGCAGCAGCAGCAGCAGCATCAACAGAGCTGTTCCCAGATGGGGGAGAGCACAACTAATGCTGAGCGGCTGCCCTCCAGTGCAGCACAGGGACCGAAGCCCGCACCAGAGCCCGAGCCCGAGCCCGAGCCCGAGCCGTGCCTGCCGTGGCCAAAGAAGAAACAGAGGGCCGTCCGGGACCAAATCCGACGAGTTGTCGTGGAACTGGAGGGGATTTTGCACGGCCTAAAAGAGGTTCATCTGGAGATGAAAGAGGTAAAAAAAATTACATTTCCATTTCTTGCCCGAAGGATTGGAAAAAAGACTAATTCTGAAACATTAATGACATAAATTATTAATGACCCACAAGCAACATTGAATTGAGCTGTGTTTTGAGACATTTCCGATAGCTTTCAATATATTCATATAATTCAGTGTTACGAATTGTTGGGTACAAATGGACCAGCTTCATTTGCATGTAAACACAGCATTCCCAGAGCAATTATGGGCTATGCTGCTGTTCACTCTAATCCATCCAGAAATACAGCAGGTTCAGATAATGTAGCATAAGAAGAGGACAGCAGAGGAGGCCAGTGCTCAGAATGATGAAGGCAGGAGAGCAATAGCTGTTTGATATGCTCCATTTACCAAATGCATGCACTGGCAGAAAGCAATGCTCATGCAACACCTTTTTTTCAGAGTCCACTCATCCACAGATGTTGGAAACAGCTGGAACAAGTTATTTATTTAAATACTTTGCCGCTACTGTATGAAAACATTACCGTGGATAATGGTGTAATTGCCATAAAAGCGTCCCCATAATACGCCCACTTTCGGGGTGTTTTTATCCCTCCATGCCAGATTCTGGTCTGACAAATTCAGAGCAGGGGATGGGGCCACTTTGTCTGTGCACAGAGAGCTGCTGTGGAGATGTTAGTGTCATCTTTCTGCCTCACAGGTGGTCCAACAGATTGAGCTCCTGACCTCAGACATTGACCTCACGGGGGACGAGCCGCACGCCGGTCTCCATAGTGACACGCTGGGCAGCAGCAGCTCCAGCGGGGTGATGGTGGGCTGCTCGCGGGCGGAGGGGGAGGACAGTGGGGACGTGGAGTCGGGCAGGGCAGACAGTGCCCCCTCCTCCCAAAAGAGCGTCGCCTCAGAGAGCAGCAGCCCCGTGTCGTTCAGCACTGTGGCCAATGCCAAGACACAGCACACTCCGAACTCTAATGAGGACCACAACACTTCGCCAAATTACCCACTTAACACTGATTCTCCACCAGCTAACCCGTCCAGTGGCCCCAAGCCAAAGGGCAGGAGGGAGGGAATAAAACCAGCCATCTTGAGGGCAGTCACTCTAGGAGCCAGGGGCAAGAAGCCCCCGCCGTACCCCCACCAGCACCCCAAAACCACCAGGCCAGACAAGGGAAGGGATTGTCCCCCGTACCCAGTGAAACGCAGGCTGCTCTCCACCACAGTCTGAGGGACCCGGGGCGCCAGGGCTGCTGCCGCTGCTGGTTGGCACAGTTCTCACCAGCTGTGAGAGAGGTCGGTCTCCACGGTGACAGGAACCTTTCAGTGAGTATGAAGCCGGAACCCCTGCTGTGTCCTGACTGAAATTGATGTGTTCTTATTTAGCGGGCTGCTTCGACTGGCTTTGTGCCAGAGCGACACAGTGCACACAGTTTTTTTTTTCCACAGAAAAAAAAAGCTTGTGGTCCCTTGTTAAATGTTACGCTTCTGCCTCGGCATTGAAACGTGTCAGAAGAAAACAGCTCTCTGTGTAATTACCTGAGTGGGTCCCTTACTGGGCCTCCCTGGCAATGTTTAAGTAGCTGCTTACAAGGTAAGCGAAATATGCTAGCTAATGAAAATCATTACTGACACGCTTGCATTTGCTGCACAACGTAATTATAATAGAATTAGAGTTTCAAAACTGAGCACCCTGAGCTTGATTCAGAGTACTTATCACCCCCATAGAGGACGTTGGAAATCATTACAGCTACAAGACATAATTTAAACGCCTTCTGTTGGCAGAATTTTGTAATGAGGGGGGAATATTTGTGCTAATACTTTGGATTAGTATGTATTGTGCTGCCTGCAGCACCTAAATATCTGTGTCCTAAATACTAAATATATAAATGACTCTTGAATAACAGCTCGACACGTTAGTCTAAAGAAACAATAACTTGAGCAACTGTCTGGTAAAAAAAAATCAATATTTATTTTACAGAAGTGGCTGCACAGTAGAACGCATAGCAATATGTATGAGAAGGGGGGCAAAAATGTAAGTAACAATGTCTTGTGGCCCCCCAGGAAAGACCCACGGGACTACTGAGGGAGCATGCACCACCACTAGCTAATACACACCCTGAGGACTGAGGCTGCAGTAGATCGGGTAAGTCCTATCAATCTTCCTCCATCTGTCTTATGCAAAAAATTACTCTATGGGAAGATAAGCATCAGGGGGGGAAAAACTTAGAGTGTATAAATAGCTGTGAGATTGTGTGTAGGTGAACGGTTTTAGAATGCGCCCGTGGGTCTATTGCACTGGACCAAGAGAGACCATCCTGCCAAGTTCTGCTTTTTAGATGAGCATTAGGAATGAGCACAAGGAAGACAGAATCTGCAGGCTGCAGGTTTGTTTCTCTCTCAGTGGGAGTTCAGTGCTAGATGCTGAGATTCTTGTTATGGCAGATACAATGAGCTGCATTCTTAATTTTCTTGGAACAACCTCATTTGGAGAAACAGAGCATCTTCAGATACAATGCAGCTCTCGCTGTGCACATGGCTATTCTAGCAGATTCCTAATCCCTGGTTTAGTTTTCTACATCTAATATCCCCATAGAACCCCCACCCTACCCCACCACACCACCCCACCCCACCCCACCCACACCACCCCACCCATCCTTTGGGATTCTTCATTAGAAAAACAAACCCTAAGCTGTACTATACGGTACTGTACAGAACAGTTGCACTTCACTTCAACTGTTACAGTGAGCAATCTCTTCTTTCTTTCGCATTTACAGTTCCATCCCCTCTTTTGTCACAGAGGTTTCTGCAGGGCGACGGTAATTTCTTTCTTTCTTCCTTCATCTCACTGAAGCACATTCAGTTGATCGTCTGCATCCGTGCAATCACAGCTCGTCGTGTTTGGTCCGGGCGATCATGGTCAGCTTTGAGAGCTGAGCCTGGAACTTGCCCTCTCTATGGGTCACTGAGGATGAAAAAGAACAGAATGCTTCACTCAAATTGTGTACAATAAAGAAAGGCAATAACCTAGCTTTGTGATTATGCTCTTTTGGGAGTCATCCAGTAGATAAAGCCAATCAAATGCTACTGAAAAACTATGACCCCATAAACGTCAACTGCCAAACCGGCCCACGGTGGCAGCCATAGGCAGCCAACTGCTGCTCGAGGAGTAAAAAAAAGCACTGCTTTGATCTCAGTTCAAAGTACACGCTTTACAGCTGTGCTTGTTGAGATGGTTGTCAGGAAATAAGTGCCAGTTCGGAGAGGTAGAGGAGCTGACAGGTAACGGAATACATCAACGGCCTTGAAAGATCACCTGAGGTTTCCCCAACGATGTACTCTTCCTCCTTCAAAGGCACATCCTTTTGTCCTCCCACAGCAGACTGGGACTGTAGGGGGGGGGATAAAAAGAAAAACAGTGGCAGTGACGGGATGTGACAAACCCGAACATCAAGAGGCCTGAGATACAAGGAGAAACTGCATCCTGAAACAAGCAGAGATAAGTGACAAGGGCAAGAGAAGTGTACTCTATTTTTTTTAGTGTGTATGTGTGTGAGACTTATTTCCTAGATAAAAAAAAAAAAAACACCCATCTTTTTTGTATCTATACATAGGTGCTGCTGCTGCAACTGGAGTTGTATGGAGGCCACGAGACAAGCGTTTGCTCGGTGCACTGCAGTTGTGAAGGACTCGGATCAGATCCTGCCGTCCTGTACTGAGCGGTCCGTTCTCCTACTCTTCCGACTCATTTCTAGATCACAGGCCCGGCACAGAAACAGGACTTGTGACAGAAACAACGCTGCCTGTCTGGCGTGCCGGAGGACGATTAAGGATTCTGGGTCACCTGTGTGGCCTGCTTATCCTCCACTCAGGGCAAAGCGATTGGTGCAAACATGTTTTGACTCGTGTAGAGGATCAGACAAATAATTTTGTGGTTGACAACATGGCTGGTCCAGAGAGAGCTAACGAATGTCCCCATCACTGTTCAACCATCACTCAAGCATGGTTTTGTAGGACAGCACAGCTCAACAGAAATGCGAGCCTCTCGTAAACAGCACATCATCTGCATAGAGTGCCTGTTAGCACGATACACGTGCAGCCCTCTGTAAGATGCAAGTCCTTCACACTCTGGTATACGTACATGATTAAATTCTTCTACAAACATTCTTCTATTATTAGCTTATAAAAGCTAATAATAGCAAATAATGGCTCTACAAGAACAAGAGACATTGTTGGAGTCATATCCATCAGACTAAACTGTGATGCAAATTGGTTAAGGTGGCTCGCCTACTACAGAAAGGATGCATGCAAGTTTTTCAAACTTACTTTATACCTTTAAGCATCATAGTGAACCTCACATATCAATACTAGCTCTACTCTAAAGGTTGAATTCCAGCCACTTTAAACAAAGCAATAACAGTATTAGAAACTGATAGGGCCCTGATGTCTTAGCTTGGAGTCATCAAGGTCAAACAGACCTGTTTGATTAATTGAAACCAAAATGTACCTTGAACTTCAACATTCTGTAATGTTTTTTTATTTGTAAAATCTTCTATGCTGCAGCAGTTGTTGTGAATGTATTACTATGGAGGACCTTCTCCAGGAATATTACACAAAGGTGAACACAAAGCATTAATGATCTCAATAAAGACAATCATTGTAGATTTGCTGATCTGGATACTTACATAAGCACCTACGAATTCCATTTTTGATCCTGTGATCTCTGCCTTGAACTGAGTGAAAAACAAGTAGGACTTGCCTTGCGGCCTGTCAAAGAATGAGAGAAAACACCTCAGAAAAATGTATGGCACACTTCACTTGGCACCAAAAGGCAACACATGCGAGGGAACAGGACAACTTACCTCCACACAGAGCAAGACAGAAGCTTGTCGTCATCACTGAGGCCCACGCTCATTTGCCATTGCTAGTTAAAGAAGCCAGTAAAGAAAGAGTTAAAATGGAATTCAAGGTTTCTGAACTTGATGAGACAAACTGAAAATAGCTCACATTACCTCATTGGTCCCTCCTTGAGATGCATATGTGAAGGAGCATTTGTGATTTTTCTGCAAGATAAGAGGGAAGGTGAAGAAAGAGACACAATTCAGAACTCAAACATAGAAGTTTCTCAGTCTAAAAGGAATTCACAACCCCACAATGCTTAATTAACTCAGGTCTAATTCACTGCAATCTCGCTGCCACATTACAATGTGCAACTATGTTTGCTGCATACTATGTTTTCTCTCACATGAAAATGCCCATATACATCAGTTCACTGAAAATGTGTCATTCACAGTTATGAACAAGAGCAACTTGCAGTGCTATGCCGCAAGTTACAACAAGGGAGTTCAAGCCTTCCTCTGGATGACCAGCACTATATGTGGAGTTCTGTTTTGGCACAGATTAAAAGTCTGCAGAGTAACTCTGTAAGCAAATCTGGTCAAATTTAGTAAAGCTGGTATATATCAAGACCTTTCACCTGTCTACTCTTTACTGACTACTATGTGCTTACTTGTGAAATGCACTGCAGGTGGCGCATTATGATTAGCCATCGTTGCTGGTGACGTTGAGTTTTGCCCACCAATGAATAGCCGAAATGTTGCACTTCCGCACTGACGTGTCCACATTTAAAGCGTTGCTTTTTGTACCAAATCAATGGGCTTATATTGGGTAAACCCATTAATCATATTTAAAAATGGCAAAACAACCAGAGTGTAGTTAATATAATTCATTCCGTATTCCTCTTTAAACGATGATGTTCGTAGCTGCAGCTGCAGCTGCTGACTGGTGGAATTCACCGCTAGCCACGTCTACCACACAGCAACTGAACTCTTCTGCCTACCACGAGCTAAGGAAAAACATGAATGAAAATCGATGTTAACGTCTACCTTTTATTTTCCAAAATACTATATTAATATGATCGTTACATCGATCAATTGGAATTTAAAGTATGCCCTGTCAACAACGGTCATTCACGACAAACCTGTCCATTCAAAACAGACAACTGAGTTAGCAGTTCACCGAACTAGCTTAGTACTTTAGCTGCAAGAAAGACCAGCTAGCATGTTTTGACACAATTTTAACTCATAGGACAATCTCCTGGTAAGTGCGAGTATTCAAGTACGATCACAGATTATCTTTTAGTTAGTTGCTACCCCATGTTAATCAGGTAACAAGTTCACTCGTCAAAGTTTGGCATCACTGTTTGCAAGCTAACGTTAGTTAGCTATGTTAAATAGCCTACTTACAATATTCTGGGAGAAAGTGTGAACAACTCCCCCGGGTTTTACGTTGAATTCCACCGTGTTTGTGTTCTCGGATGAAGCAACCGCAACGACGATGAGAACAACAGTTCCGAGCAGAATATTAGCGGACGGACCTGCACTTCTGCTGTTACTGAGGAGGGCCATGTTGGCTTTTTAGGTTGACGCACCAGCACAGAGTGAAAGAGTTGAGGGCAAGGAGGTTCCAGTGTTGCCAGATATTGCGTGACGTCACGAGAGAAAATGTCAACAGTAGTAGCTACAGCTGACCCCCCAAATATTCAGCAAAAGACACTACGAGGCTACTTATGGTAAAACCTAACACAATAGTACTCCAGTATCTTTACATGTCCATGAACATGTCTTACCTATAGAGATATTTTGGTGTCATTTGTTTTCTTGAATAAATAATAAAAAAACAAGGCCCAGGCTACAATTATTAGATTTCACAACCAAGCCTATTTACGGTAACCCCCCCCCCCAAAAAAAAACAGTTAATTTAAAGTCACTATAACAAAGCAACCTTTGCGGGCCAGAAACATCACCAACCGAACAATGAGCATTGAGCACAACAAGAGCATTTCACTGAGGTCATCATGCAGGTACCCTCTTTGGTGTTTCATTGAATCAAAGATACTCTTGAATTAGGTGATTGAATTAGGCCCATGACACCTCCAGAAGTCTCAACAGTGGTGCCTGGCATCCCACACCCATCCCTCCATATTCATGATGGGTCCTCTAACAAATAGGGGCTTCATAAAGCTTCAACAAGGCTTCACTAGCAAGTGCTCATGATGTGTTGATGCAGGCTCTAAGTAAAGCTATAAGCCTATTGGCCATAGAAAACCTCAGAAGCAGGGACACACAACATCACCAAAACAGTAATCAACAGCATTTCACTGGGATTATCAAGCAGCCATCTTCCCTCTTCGGTGTTTCGTTGAATTATGTGCACAACACCTCCAGAAGTCATTCTCCTCATTGCCGTGGTCATTTGTGATCCAATCAGCAACTACTGTAGACAAACTACAAGCCTAGCAAAAGACACTTCCATACATGTCCATTTATTTTGAGTCAATATCCCAGATAGCAAAATCAGATTGGCAGATAGCTGACTGCTGGTGACATGCTGCCAGACACATGCCACTTGTAGTCTGCTGTTGGACCACCATTTGTTTTTATATTTAACTTGTCATGAATATTAAGAAAAGACATGAAATGTTATTAAGATGCACCGCATAGCGGTACACAATGTGACCGCCGCTCAGTTCTGCACATTCTCTCCACAAAAATAGATTGACGCTTGTCAACTTTTCCTGTAACTCCTATTTGTGCAATTATTTGCAGCTTGTGTATATAAATGAGCGTGTGCATGTGTTTGTTTGCTTTTGTGTATAAGACTGTGTGTGGATGCGTGTGTGTGTGTCTGTGCGTGTGTCTATGTGCATGTGTGTGTGTGTGTGTGTGTGTGTGTGTGTGTGTGTGTGTGTGTCTGTACGTGTGAATCTGTGGGTGTGTACATATGTAACGTGTGTGTGTGTGTGTGTGTGTGTGTGTGTGTGCAGTAAATCTTAACACTTCGCTCAGTAGCACCATCTGCAGGCAGATGGGTGTACAGTCACTACATTTATTCATATTTATTTTATAACCCCCCATGCATGAAATTCTACAAAACTTGGCATACTCCCAGAGAATACCTGGTCTCTTTTCACTTCATTTTCACAAATCGAGGGCTGAGAACCAAAGTGACATTTCACCAACTTTACAGGAGAGCCAAAACAAATATAACTGCTTTTATGTTCACCGTTAAAGACCTTTGGTTTTTGTTCAATAACTATATATTTATAAATATTTTACTTCTATAATTTTGTCAGCTAAGAGAGTTCATCAAGAGCTTTCAGGTGATATATATAACAAATGTTTTACCAAAATGTCACTTACGCCCCTTTGGTTCTCAGACCACGAAATGTTAATATAAATTGGGATTTTGGATTAGTCTATTGCTGTATTCATCTGGTTTCAAATAAGGCACCCCCCCCCCCAAAAAAAAACAAAAAAAATTCAACACAAACAACCAGAGCACATGGGCAAGCAGAAGGTGGAAAACTGCACATTAAGCAAAAGTTACACCTGCGCTCAAATCCATGCTCCTCCGCACTCCATACAAGAGCCAGCTGGCTGGTTTTCATATATGTACATAATAAATATGGAACAACACAGACACATGCTGTTGCTCTTCCAAAAATAACAGCTTCAGTCTAACAAACACCTCACCTGTCTCGTCCAGCTGGCCTCACTGTTGCATCTGGGCCCAAACATAACAGGCATTTCAGGATGTTCATTAAGTCTCAAGTTCACAAATGCATTGCACAGACCATTTGGTTTTATTCAGGAGCTATGAAGGGAAAGCACAGTCTAGAGGATGTTCTGCACGGAACAAACTGTCAAGAGTATGATCAACAAGCACTCACAAAACCCATATTTGTGGACAATGAGGCCCTTGTTAAGACCAAGTAAACATTTTCCTTTACAAGAATCAGACATTGTAAGCCGCTGGAAACAAGAAGGGTATAAATAATGACAATTTTAAATGGCCATGTCAGTCTACAAAAAACAGAGTAAATACTATCCCACAGTAAAAATAAACACCAGTAATTCTGTCCCTCCATTAATTTTCTCCCTCAGCACAAACAAAAACAGAAATATGCTATTGCCATAAACTGGTGGTGAAATGTGTACTGTGTCTCAAGACCTGTTTCATAATGCCACTTGGTGAGACTACTGATACAAAAACTATGGAAACTGGAAATGCATCATATAGAAGTGAGCGGTGATTCTCTTTGCATCCACTGACTCTAGACAGTCAAGATGGCTATATTTAGCGTATATAGGTTTACTGATGAGGTGTGTATTTAGCGAGGCGTTCTGCAACACATGCTGTTTAACTGCCCCCACACATCCCTGTGCCGTACGGTGAGCTGGGCCAGACACTGAACTCAGCACTGTTCCACATGCTCTCTGTCTGACACAGGACCTGTGGAATTTCTCCACTCCGTGCCATCCCCAACCTCCAGGATCATGGGCCGCTCCTTGGCTGAAGCTTAGTATGTTGGAACTTGTACAGCAAAATCCTTCAGTCGTTTAACCATCAGCTCTACAGTATTTACTTAGATTTACATTTAAAAAGACATTAAATCAGAACCGTTAATGTCATAAACACAAAGTGACTGACAGTGTAGCGCCTTTTATGTGGGACAAACGTTTTATCTAGTTAGACCTTTGGATGGATGTGCTTCACACGTCCTTGTTAAAGTAAACAGAGGATTCATCTGTAGCGCGGCACACATATGGTGAGTTCATACGTGACAGCTGTGCTCTTTGTGTTGGGAATGAGAAAAAATGGGGTGAAGGAAAAGGAGAAAAAGTGATGCTTCTCTTTACATGAAAAACTTTAATCAAAAATACAATTTGTTTACACTTCATACAAAAGTGCAAATTACAGTCATTCAAACATTCACAAATATTTTGTGTTCAACATTCCAAATTTGCAGCACAGAGAGCGACATGCATTGAATTGAAAGGTGTGGCATTAAAGCGATATGTGTGGAATATATGAGCTAGCTGATGAAAAGGACATCCGAAATAATCATCCTTAAAGCTCAAAGCTTGATATTGATGTGGACACATTGTTGATTACACTATGTTATTATTGTTATGCATGTAGTTAATGGCTTACCTCTTTCACATCTCAGTTACTCAATTACTACTGACTGAACTGCACACAATTGCATCAGTATTAAAGGAAAAACTGTTATTTTGTACTGTGCTCAAATAAATAGAAATCCTTAGAACTTGATTTCTCCTCTTGAAGAAGTTAGTCTCTGTGAAAGAACAACAGTTTTTTAGTCAAGGATCTAACTTATACATTTAGATCCTTGTCTATAACTTGTCTATCTTTTGGACATTGGACATACTTACACAGTTATTCTGCAGTTGCGCATGTGTACATGCGGGCCTGTGTATCTGACGTCACACCTGACAACATTGTTGGAGAAATCAGACTCCTCCACCTGTCGTGAAGGGTTCACTGTGACCTGTAGGAAAGACACAGCTTTTAAAGGAAACGTCACTTCTGTTTTGTAACGCTGAGTTCAAGTAAACGACTTCACACTACCTTCAGAATGTAATTTCCTGGAGGCACATCAGTGATGTCAATCCACTGACAATCAATGTTGGCATGATATGTATCATAGCAACCAGGGCCCAATCCCTATGGGAATCATCACAAGAAGAATATCTTTTACAATATAAAAATGCAAATGGCAAAAGGTGAGTTGCAGAAAATTGTAACATTGGGGACAGAAGCATTATTTAGGAGCTGAGTGGAGCTTCAAGAAGGTTATTTTACCTGTGTGTGAACTGTGCAAGCGTAGCGTCGCCTTACACCGGGATCACAGCTAGTGTCCTCAAGACAGAAACTTGCCTTGTGTCCCTCAGCCACTTTTCTCTCAGTGGAGATTTCCAACAGGTCGTAATTACTGAAAGCCTCCATGCTGTGGTAGTGCCTGAGCGTAGATAATTGTGGAGAAGAATAGATGCACTTATCTGGCAGTATCACTAAATATAAATGCCATAAAACATCTTTAGTTCAGCTCCCTCTCTCTCCTGTCAACTTTTACTTGCTATGAATATAACTACTGCATGTTGTTGACTGACTCATAGGTCTAAATGTAGCCTGGAGCCAATGCATCAATGGACTGTTGGAACAAGTGGAGGTGGAAATATATTTAATGTGCCAATAATTTATTTAATAGTGAACTCACTGATGGCAACTATGCCACTCCCACTCATGTCTTGGTTTTACTGGCAAGAAGTCAGCAGTTCCTTGATTCTTGACTCTCTGAGGGAATCGAAGTAGTACTCTGTAGTCAAGGTCTCTGACACTTGGACTATAGGCAGACCTTGATGGGGAAATACAAAGAAAATGATGTCTTACCATGTCTTTCACATATTACAAATGTATCAACTGTATCTTTATTGTATAGTCTTGTATATGTTATAAAAGACTTGCAAAAAATATATTAATATCTTTGTTGTTGTGTATCATTAACCACTAATAGCTGTACTATGGCAATGCGGAGTACAGAAACGTTTAAGTTACCGAGAGAGACAGTTCTCCTCAGCTGCACATCTCAGTGCATACATCTGCACACGCTGGATATAAGATGCTGCTTGAATGTAATAAGGGTCAGGGATGAGGTCTGGAAGACCTGAGAAAACAAAGAACAATATAGAACGCAGACATTATTACACTATTAGCCTATAATAGGGCCTGATTAACTCAGACATTATTACACTATTACAGGGCCTGATTATGTGCTTTATTAAAGGCAGGACCTGGCCAGGGAACATATGCATTTAATTTTTTAGAAATGTATGAAAATGTCTAGCATCAGATGTCATCATCACCTACCATTATGGAAGTACCTGGTGCCATAACCAGATGCAGGTGGAGGATGGCCTGGTGGTCTTATTCTCCCACTTGAGGGATACATATTGTGAAAAACTGAATTCCTGTGATTGTTGCTGCGGGAATCATTGTTGGTCACATTTGCTGCATTGGTCGGCTGGGTATCTTCCTCTGTTGTGTTATAAGCAGCAGCAGAAGGAAACACTTCTTGAGGCACTGCATCTATTTCTCCCGGAGTTATGTCCTGTCCAACCTCTTCAGTGGTACCTTCGGGCTCAGTTTCGTTCAGTGAGGTGTTTCGTCCAACTTCTTGAGTCTCAATGTCCGCATTTTGGTCTGCTGTTATTTCAGCATTGTCCTGTGATGATGCTGATGGTTGGACGTGTACTGCTTCGGACACAGGCTCCTCTTCGACGTGACTGCGCTGTCCCCGCGAGCCGCCGTTCCCAGAATATTCCTGCGTTAAGGCGTGCACACCTGTTGTGCCATGGAGTGCATCGTAAGTGCTAGGGGTGGTTGGATTTGCACTCACAGCATCTCTGCGGAAAGACGCCAAAAACCTCTGATTCCCGTTACTGGAGATGAGGCTGTTTGCCGCGTAGGGACCAGCGTCGGAACTTAAGAAACTTTGTGACTCCCGTAAATTCAGTGGCAAAGCAGAGTCCACCACATTGGGGTGAGGTCGCCGGGACCTAGACGCTGAATCTGATGCTCTGGAAGCGGCGGACCTCCTTGGAATTCCCAAACCTCTATGTGTAGTTAAATAGAACTGACTACGTCTCCTTGACTGCACCGGTCGTTGAAACTGCGATCCAGTGCTCAATAAACTGTAGACATGGCCGTTGCTCTCCCACTGCACTTCATGCCGCCATGGTCCAGCGCGCTCGCGTAAATGGCGCTGTCCGGTGCTTAAATCAACCCATGTATGGAATAGAATAAAAAGCAGAACTATTAACTTAATCATGGTAAATGGATAGAGCTGTTCCACTGTGATGTTTTTTTCTAATGTGATGAATAGCTCCTAAACTTCAGCTGGAGAATTTAAAGCTTCATTCTGGCTATTAAAGAGGGTGGTGCGTTATAAAGAGACGGCAAAACGGAGGTGTAAGCCACCTACTTGTTCCAAAGTTTATCTACGCATGCACAGATAGCTGTAGGATTTTGAGAAGAAGCACCGTACACTTAACCATTTCGTTTCTGAAATCCTTACACAAGGATATTTGTTTAGTGAGGTAAATGTGGCGAGTAGGTGGCATCAGAGGTGGTTTTCACGTGGAAGGCTGTCAAATTTAAACGTGCAGTACGCGCACTACAAGTAGGTTATGTTGAAACTGGAGGGAAACGGCAGTGAAAGTAGGATAGCGATTAACAGCTAATATGAAAGTCTATAGACTTTAGACTATAGACTATATATGTAAAGTGATAAGTAACTGGAAAGTCCGGTTAAATAAGGAGGATAACTTTTGCATGTAGCATTGAAACGAAATGCTCTTGTTCCATTTTTCCAACACCGTCCGGCTAGCCGACTATAACACCTTTCCCCCCATCTGGCCAATAACAGTAACCAGGGGGCGCCGGGGGTAAAACTTGGCCTGAGCGGTGAACACTTTTTAAGGAGAGGAGAGTTTACATTAAGTGCAAATACCAAGGCAATGGAAAAGCAGACAGACTGTTTTCTTTTTTTCTAACCACAGCTAAACTGGGAGAAACGTAACACTCTAAAATGGCCTTGTCACGAATTGGAAACTATGAAGAGCGCCAGTGTGATTGGGATCTTGTCAGCTTGCAATGGCATATTACAATGCGTGTTTGTCTGACATGTATCACCACACGATGGCGATGCTGAGCATCATCATCTCAACCGCACTTTCCTTTTTAATTTGTTTGGCTCCTTAGATATAATAGTATTATATAATAGTAATAGTAGGATTTTTGACATACATGTCAAACATGTCATACATGAGGGCACAGAACAACATAGCCTACTCCTAAAGTAAATACAATATAGAAACCCAAATTTAGGATTCAAACCAAAGTAGCCTAATAAGGAGTAGCATTAGATTATGTGGTTCTTTTACAATGTGTGAAATGCAATGCCAGTTGGAGAGATGGAAAGTATTTCTGATCGTCTCACCTTTCCCCTGTATAGCTGTCCTCAGTCTTAGGGTATGGAGGCTGGACGTGATGAGGAGAAAGTAGCTGGCTGATAGCTATGGGCAAGAGGCCAGTCAAGCTGTCAACCATGGCACGTTGACCATTATGAAGGCCTATCCCTGCCACCCTGACAGTCACGGCTAAATATAAACACACTGACTGTCCCTGCGCCACAAGCACTTACAGGTCTCTCAGCAATGTGTGACAGAAAGAGGAGCTTTCAGCTATAAGGGCAATTAAGCAACACCATGAAGTGTGAGGATGGATGATGGTTCATTCTGGAGACTTCTGTGGTCATTTTTTTTTTTTTTTATGAAATTACAAACAGTGTGTCCATACCTTTCATGTTTTACTATGTCATTGGAATATTCTGACTTCAGTTGATTCATGAAAACATATACAATGCTTTGCTTTGAGACTTTGACTAAGATTTGTCGTTTCACAGTAATTCCTTGAATTTGACAATGGAATTTATCTTCTGTTTGTTCAGTGAATATCTACATGTCCAGGGGAGGCAGACAATTTGTAAATAAAATTATTTTTCTAAAAATAATTTAAATGAGACCTAGGTCACTTTCAAGGAAAAAGTCTAGACAGTATTTGTTTTTGCTCAGGTCAGCCTTCAGTGCAGACACCAGTGTAAAGCCACTTGGGAGTATTTCTGGCTCCTTAAAACAGCGGGTGTGGAAAAGCTGATCACTTGACTGGCTGACGTTTGCTCAGCCTTTCAGACCTCTGTACGTTTGCTCTGGGATTCATCACCCATACCCCACCCAACCATACCATTCATAAAAACCCACGGAAATAATTCTTGTCGCACCTCACAGGGTTGTTTGGTCAATGCTAGCCATGCAGGCAGGGCATTCGTGGCCGTTAGCTGGCATGGGCCTAGTTGTGGTCTGTCTAAGACCACACATAGCAGTGACACATCCAGGGGTTGTCCCCTCACACATCTCCACATCATTGTTAAACAATCTTCAGGGGAGACATTTGGGAGATCCAATTTCATGTATGGCATCATCAAATGTATGGCCTCATTCAGATGGGGTGGGTTCAATTGACTCAAACCACAATTTAACTTCTGATTAGCAGATATCAAAATAGACCATCTTGTTACAGTGCTAACAGACTTTTATTTTCCTCTAAGCCTACGTAGAGTGTCTTGGTTAATACATTTTAGCAGGTGTACCAAATAAATGTTTTGGTAGAATTACCCTAAACTGGAAATAGATCACTTTTCTGTAAGAGGGTTTACCTGGATGTTATTTACTAACAAACATGCGGTTCCTAAACCACTGCCCAATGCAGTAAAGTCAGTTATTTTGATCTACAGGCTAAATTAATCTCATTCCATGGCCAGACAGGTTTCTGGATGAAGCCTTGCATGGCTTCATCCTCTGACGCTATACAACAAATGTTTTCCACTTTCTGGAGACTCTCGTTTACCAAGCTGCCAGCTTATTTGAGAAAATGTTAATATCTTGTATTACTTTAATATGATCTTAAATATTATGTCATATGAACCTGTGGTAACCACAGGCAAATATAGGCTATATCGGTGACCTTTTACTGCCACACTCATACTCCTTAAGTTTTTAAATAGTCGTGGAGACTGTTCTGGTACTGTATGTTGTAGTTATCACTTGGACTAAATTGTCAAACCAGAAAAGTCAACCAGCTGAAAATATGTATGAGAAATATTCAGTGAGATTTACTGAGACCACATCTATCCCTAAATGCATTCCAAGTGAGTAAAAACTAAACATAAATCCACATTCATGGCTAATTTCATAGCAGTAGTATACTAATACAGAGACATACAATGTCCTTTTCTAATCCTCCCATAGCCCTATTTATAACTCAGGAATGTGAGACATGGGCATGTGCAAGAAACTCATGTGGTTCGAAACTAGGCTACTGATGACCTAGAGCCCATGTTCTGCATCTAAAATTATAGCAGTAACGCAGAATTAAATTACAATCATAATGTGTTCTTGGAATGCAAGGTCCTAAATGCACTGAAATGACCGGATAGCATCAGCAATTACAATAAACCTCAAACCGTATGCAGAATGTAAAATCATTTAAATAAGATGAACTCAACTCATATCCGCTATTGTCATTGTTTATGTTATAAAGTTACAAAAAAGATTGAAGATAGTATTTTTGTGTTATAGAGCATTCACAGGATTGTGACACTCATTTATTTGGAAAAGGTCTTTCAAAGTAGGCAGGATGGAACCTGCATGAGTACACAAATAAACTACTTACACATATTAGAAAAAAAATACATAATCAAGTAGTAATTGCAAGTGACAGAAAAAACAAAACTAATCAATTTCTTTCAAAAAAAAAGATAAATTAAATTCATTCCATCATTCTATATACAAAACAACTGTGGCAAAAGACAAAATAAAATAAAATAAAAAATCATCCACAAGAATGTCTTCAGACTGCCTCCTATTTACAGATCTATACATGGCAGCGATGTGGAGTTGTTACTGAAAGAGAAAACAACATTGTTATTGAAAACAAAAACATTATAACAACATGCACTGCAACAAAGAATCCAGATTCTAAGTTAAGTCACACACTGGAAATATATAATTTTGGATATATTTGATAGCAGTTGATTAACTGTAGAAATGCTTCTTCACTTAATCATTTACACTTACCTATAAACAATTTAACAATGTATTCTGAATGTCTTCAAACACCATGTTGAAGATTTCATCTTTAGACTTCAAGCCATCCAGATATTCTGAAACAAAAAACATTTTTTTTTTTAATTCAAAGGCAGAGAAAAAGAAAAAAATAGGAAATATTAAACAGTATGAGAACATAGTCCCATGAATTTATCTGTATGTAACAAACATTTCCACGCACCAATGTTCAAGCAGCTATCCTCCATCTCCTTCCTGTGTTTCAGGTACATGGGCCAGACGTGCCCATCAAACAAACCGGGGGGGTCTGGGACAGTGTACTGTCTTGTACTGCAAAACAATCATATTTTCCATGTCGTTATTTTGGGGCTTCTATCCAGCACAGATCAAGTCTCCAAGTCTGTATGGGTTAATAATTGGGACTCCTCGAATTGAGTCCACAGCGAACATGTTAAAACTGTAATTATGCAAAACTGCACATATACAAACCTTCTCCTCCTTTTGCATTCTTCATATGGAATGCTGATGTAGTAACACTTGTCGAAGACATCAACCAAGGGCCTTCAAACAAAACAAGACACAAACAGTGTGAAGACATGTGCATAATATAGATACAGTGTGCCATAACCTCATTACATACTAACCCACCTCCTTACATAACTTATAACATCAGTATCTCCTTTCTATGGAGTCCCGAGTGTACAGTGAGTCTTGTGAGTGAGAAGATATCACACTTCGTAAGAAGCGCTGCTCATCAGCCATGTCCAAAACATGCTCTGCTCCAATCAGCAGCAACCTTTCTTATCTGCAGCTCTGCAGTGCTACGCTCAGAGCTATAAGTGTTCTACTACTTACATGTCACATGATGTCGGACTAAGCAAACTGTACCCCAAACTTCCCTGAAGCTTATCTGACAAAGCTCATTTTTATCTTTCTCCAGAAAGAAAGATGTTCTTTTTTAGGTCACTAAAGACATTCCAGACTCTTAAAGTCACCATTATGGTTAACACACATTAGTTTAATATTCCTAGTTTGTTTAACTCTAGGTGTACAACCTTTTTTGTGACATTCCAAATAGGATATGATGTACTTTGTCAATAAATGCCAGGATTGAGTATGTGCGATTGCAATGTGTACCATAGTACATAGTATGGTTGCAAAATATGGACAGGGTTTAAAGCAAATAAAATGTCTGCCTGAAGTCATCAAAAACATTCGAAGTTGTTATGTACGATTATCTACATTCGAAACGGTTTCACCCATGCCAGAATCCTGCCACTGCGCCCAAGAACTGTAAAGCTGATAGTACATGGGACAACATTCTGAGTAATGTTGCTGGGCAACGCTCCTCATTATTGTGGTTCTGGCATGTTCCCATTGATATTTGGGCAACAATTTATTTCCTGGAGAACTTGAAATCATCTGTAGGCAAATCATCATGATCGTCCAATCAGAATAACGGAAGCTGGTTATGTGGCTGCCCAGCAACATTGTTCAAAAAGCTACTCCATGCATCATCACCTTAAGCCCTGCATGAATAAACGGATCGGAATCTTACTATCTAGACCTGATGTCAGATGATGCAAACTTGCAGCAAGACTCACCTGTAGTTGTAGAGCAGGAAACCCTCCACAATCAGTATGTGGGTCTGCTCCTCTTGGTCCTCCACCTCTGCCGTCGGCGACAGCCGCACGCCGTGAGAACGGGCAAACTTGACCGGATTCTCCATCCAGCCTTTCACAGTGTTGACCATGGCTTCCATATCCAGAGCTGTAATCACTACACAGGCGGAGCAGACATACAAATGTGGAATGCTAGTGTCAATTCAGAGTTAACCGTGGATGACCAAATATGATCACAAGTGGTGTGAAACTACTAAATGTAGATAATGTTCATTGTGACAAATTATTACAATAGCATTGAGGTGGAATAGCACAAGGAATGGATGTATGGCTGGGTTTCCTACAGTCAAACACGATCTTACCATCCCATTGCCTAAAGCCGTCCTCTCCGACTTCTATTTGATCCGGTGGCTGAAATAACAGTGACCAGTAAAACACTGCTGCAACCTCAGGTTGACCAGCACACCAGACGGCCTGAGCACATCCTGAACTCAAGCTAACACACATCTGCTCTAGCCACACAGAAGCATGCACAGAACAAAGACTGGGTTTGGAAATCTTGTCTTTCATAGAATAAGTGGGAGTGTAGAATGTGATGGGGTGTAACGGTACACAAAATAAATATCACAATTCGGTATGTACCTCTGTTTTGAGGTTACAGTTTGGTTCATTTTTGGTACTTCATTCACTGACAATAATTCACTAAACATATGCAGGATTAGCATTTTGAAAAGATGTCAAGTGATTTTGGCGCTAATGAACTTATCTGACATATGGACCGCCACTTAATATGTTTGTGTGGGCACTTGAATTTGAAACATGGTCAATATGCAAAATGCCTACTGTTGACTACTGAAAACCGCATTTGGTACACATCTGTATTGAACAGCCTGTACCCAAACGGTTTGGTACAACTACGTGTACCTTTACACCCCTATCCTCTATCTGTATTATATATTATATCTATACATCATAACAAGAATACAAATGTTTAGTGCGTGTGGTGTGTCTACTGTGCTGTTCCACAGCTGTAATGTGTCCCTGAGCTCATGTCCTTTACTCACTGTTACTTAACCTTTTAGCAACAAACTGAAGCAATACTTACCTTGAAGAAATCATCTTGATGGATCACACAGCAGTTAGGTAACAGATTGACCAATCTTTTCGTTAGAGTGGTTTTGCCACCATTTGTCACACTGCAAATAAAATCCAACATAAATATGGACAGATTAATAATACTATAAAAAGTCTAGACCAAAGACTTGGTTCCCAAGCTGATCCTGTAACGTTAATTATGGTTAGCCTGCTTTGCTTAACAAATACTTAAAATTGGCGGGACCATCATTAGCTGTAAGCTTCACGGTCCAGTTTTAGGCTATGCAAGCTAACGTCTAGCAAGTTTAGTAGTTACAAATTTGCCAGTAATAAGTAGCGGTATTTCTTTCCCAGTTACTTCCAGAAACATTAACACTATTTACTAGTATACAATTTAGTCAACGTTGGAGGCAAAATTGGCTAACTGGTTTGCCCAACCAACGTGGTCAACAAATCATAACATTGGACAGCACAGCAGTTATTACATTATACAGTAGTGCAGGCATCATGGTAACTGATACTAATAACACCAAATATGATTGCAACATATAAGTAACAAAACTTTGGATACAAATAGTCCATTCCACCGGAAACTACATCCTGTGTCTGGCTACTAACATTAGCTTATTGGCTATTGACAACAAGGTTAATGACTTCAGTGCCACTTCCCACACGGTGCCGCGCAATATTTTAAATCTCCCGCTTAAACTTTTAAAACGAACTACCAACATGACGCAGATGGGCATTAGGTTGTCATACCTAGTCATACCAGATTAGTATAACTCTAGTGTTATTAAATATTTAGAAGTGAAGTTAATGAAACGTCTGTATAGAGCTTTTGGCGAAAGTGTCCAAGCTAACTTACTTACATTTCGACATCTTAACGCGACATGTTTCAATCAATGACCAAATATGTCATTTATTTACCAACCTATGTAGATTACTTAGTAAAACATTATGTATTGTATAAGCGCACTAGCATAACGTTACAGTTGAAGTTTCAAATTAAAAACCAACTTACCCGCCAATTCCTATGATGTACTTCATCCTGAAATCGGTTCTGCTACAGACCACGACAGCTACTAAAATTGAGAGGGACAAGTTTCCAATGACACTGACCAAAATCCCCACGATAAGCTAGCGCTACCTAACTTTCAGAAGTTGTAACGTTATAAAAGCCTGGCTAACGTTATCTAAACTTTTCACGCAGCAGTTCATTGATACCTTCGAGACAGACACCACGAGCTATATTCCAGACCACGGTCGAATCACTAGAATATTTACCCCTCGTGGTTGATTGTGGGCGCGGCTATTTTAGAGCAGCCAATCGAAATCACGATAATAACCAATCGGCGTTTAGGGATCTCCAAGGTTTACATTATCTACTACCACCTGTTTTGTGTCTTTGTGACAAAGTAACTGCTGACCACTTACATGTATTACTGATGGAGCACGCACTGACACCTATAAGGTACAGGCACATTGTGTAGGCTATTAGCCTACGTCAGGACAATGTGACCAGCTTCACGTAAACTTCACATCAGCTGAATAGCTGGATACACTTTCACTTACTTGTAGGCTACACTGTAAACGTGGTGTTCAACACATGGTGTTGCAAATGTGCCCTTGGCAGCTTATCTATCTTAAAGACCAGTTTGGATGGCCTATGAATCATGTGTATTCTAGCTGCTTACAGTGAATAAAGTTGAAATACCTGCTAACACACTCTTAACTATTTGCCCCAATAAAGTAGGTACGGGTACAGTAGGCTAGCCTAATGTGATTTAATGGGCACAATCAGGTGAGTTTTTATTTTTATTTTTTTATCTTATATTAGTTCAAAGTGAGATAACTTTTATAGGCTATAGGCTAATATAACCATGTAAAACAGAAGTGAGGAGCTTTGGTCTGACTAACAAACTAGGCAACAACCTGACAGCACCAACAGCAGCACAGCTGATAAAACTTGCTGGTATTCCAACATCTTTTGTCAACAGAGTGTGTGGAAGCTGCTCACGTTTTCAGTGGCAACCCATTCCAGACAACAGATATGCAAATAGCCTGGGCAGTGAAATGCTTATCCTTTACTTGGCCATGCAGTGTAGCCTGCCATCCACATTAATTTGATGATGATGTAAAACAAATTACTTACATTCATCATATTAAATTATACTGATACACAGAAGACCAGTGACTGATGTTCACAGTCCAAGATGTCACATAAATCGTCAAAGGCATGAGAGCAATATTTACAGTATGTGACCAACACCTGCCTTTCCGTTCACTGGCCAGAGGACATTTTGACTAGTGAGATTAACATGATCTATGTGTATGAGCAGTTAAGCTTGGTAAATAGCTGTAGCCCAACAAAGAGATGTGAATAGTCTTGACTGACTTATATAAAGTTTTGGCATGGCACAACCTGTGATGAACATGTAGTGTGCCCAAATAAGTTATTTTCTGAAAATATTCTATTAACATTCAGTATTGATTTTAATTATCACCGGCATCAACACAATATTAAAAGAGTAATCTTGTTTTAATCAAACCAAAATGGTCACATTCAACGTTTGTGAGAAGCAGTAACAAATGACTGGACAGCATTTTTTTTTTTTTGCAGTACCATATCACATATCTTTATCCAAAACTAAAGGATATATTAGCTGTTCACAACAGTTGTGATTCATATTCAGAATTCAATAGTCAAGCTATACAGAGGCACCAGCATTTTCTAGTAATTCACAAGTCCAAGAGAGGCCCATATCCAGCAGATTGTATTGCTGTTTCATTTCTTCCTTTGTCAGTACAGATCATTATTTTTTACATTTGTTTGTAATAATAGTGTTGTATTCCACAGCTGGTGACATAGCTCACTTTCTTATGTTTGGAATACAATCGGAAAAGTTCCCTTGTTATGGATTTGTCAGAACATCAAAATCCATGCCAAAATACATAATATAAATGGACATAAGCAGGTAACAAAAGGGCTAATTCAAAGGCGCACTTGAGCTGTGCAAATAATACATTCAATAACATTATAACATATTGAACAAAGCAGCTATACAGTAAGGTCCCAATAATGCCATTCGATTAACACAGAAAATAAACAATCTCTTCTGGTCTATCAGTGCATGTGCCTTCAAATGACATACAGCAATAAGGTCAACATGCATATGGCAATGAGAAATTAAAAAAAATGAAAAACTTGGCCATAACAATTTACACATTAAGGAAATATATAAAAAATAACATTTCACGAATGACAAGGCAATGGAAGCTTGGAGAATATGTGCTATGCTCCAATCTGTCACATGGATCTTCAGATGAATGCTCCTATTTGGCAAACCAGGACAGAGGCAAGTCCTGTGATGGAACTTGGATATATGGTGCTGTGGTATAGCATTTGGAAAGAGGCGCTCCATCTACCCAACACAAACACAAAGAGCTTTTGTATTTAAATCAAACACAGAGAAATAGAAAGGACAATATATGACCAGAACTGTGAACTGTGAAAACAAATAGCTAAATGTCTAAAATGACCTAAGAGGCATACATGTAAAGGTTACTCCCTCTAACTTTGCCATCTAAAAATTGCTAGAAAGTTCCAGGTCCTGTTACCTAATGGTAAATGGTCATTTGAGATCCGATTCCTCTCACAATCCTTGGTCCTCAATTATAGATTTAGGCCTGTAAAACATGATGAACAGTTGATATGTTTGATTACTTGAATAGGAGTATTTAAATTGGATAAATAAATAATAAATAATAAAAGCATGACAAAGAAATTAGGCCATGTCTGACTGACCTCTCTGAGTTGGATTTAACTGGGCCTTGCTGCTGCTGTTGCCTTATCTGCTGTTCCCTTTGCTCCTGTTCCAGTCTTCAAACAGAATATTGATTATTTCATATCCTTTTATTCTCAATCATATATACATTATTCATGCATAAAACTCTTTAGAAGTTCCACATTGGCAACATTAAATCAGAGGGCAAGAAAATATTGCAGTTATCAAAGCTCTACCTTTCTTTCCGTGCTTTAATCCTTTCCTCTTCAAACCTTGAAATAATGATTAAGAGAAACTGAAATGTTTTATCATGTATATAACAACAAAAAATAGCATGACATTGCACAAACCAAATTACTGCATATCAAACAGATTTGCCCCTAACACCAAATTAATATTCAAAACATTGTCCCATATGCCATAACAGTCTCAGATTAAAGACGCATCTGTTATAAATATTTCTCCCGCCTTTGGTGGTTTCCAGGCCTGTGTTTTTGATGAGAGCGTTGGTGGTGACAGATCTGTCTTCCCCTAGTGGCAAAAATACTCACTGAATGACACACTGGGGAATCTGCACATGCTCCATGGGGACGAGCTGCTCCAGTTCCTCTAAGCTGTGCACGTAGCGAATCTTGTTCATGAACTTCACGCTGTGAAAGCGTAATGAGGTGGTATCACTTACACTGACATGCCTTAGTGAACGTCCACAACACACAGAACAGTAATTACCTGATGAAAGGCCTGGAAATGGCCACCACTGTGCGAATAAACCAGGAGGGGTGAGCAATGATGAGAGATTTTAAGTTCTTCCTTAGTCTAGTTGAATAAAAAAAAAAGTTAGACAGAGTAAGCAATGTTATCCAATCAAACCTCTTCATCAATATAGATTTGTTTGTGTGGAAATTACCTTAACAAGACATCACAAATAATCAGTTACATGCGGTCGTATTTGTTGGCTGTGTGTTGTCTGTGTCACACATGCATCACAAAGTGAAGAAAGGCATGCTTGCATTTTGGCACACTCGTTCATACCTTCTGTCAATCATTTGATAGCACTTCTTAAGCCATCCTATGCCTGGCATCTTACTCCGTGGTGTGCCTCCGTTCATGTAGATAATCAAATAGTCCTCCGCAACCAGCATCTCAAGACTGCTCACCACATACCTGGGGGTGGGTGGGTCAGTGTGGTTCAGAGGAAGGGGGAGTGAGTTGAGGGATTTCAGTGAGGTGAAGGGGCAAGCAGTTTGTGGAGGGGTAAACACTTCATCAGTCGGCGAAAGCATTCACTGAAATGATCCGTTGTGGATCACTCATACTCACAGGAAGAGATTTTCCATGATGTAGTGATATTCCGTACAGCTACTGTCAGGGAGGTAGCACGCAGAAAACACAATGATGGCATTCAATCCTTCTCCATAGTAACCTGAAAAATCATACATACAAACCCAGACATAATAATTTGAATGCATGACATTTACGTTTCCATTTAAATTCAAATGAGCCTGTGAATTGTTAGCGGTTTGGCAAAGCCTACCTCCGTGAGATACGACACGCAGGTATGGCCTAATGACCTGCATGTCAATGCGGTGCTCCTGCTCCCCGATGATCACCGTTCTCCACAGTCGTCCATTCCCACCTGCGGCATCGTCATCCTCCACTTCGGCGCCTGCTCCTTCCGCCGAGGTTTTCGCAACAGGGGTGTCATCTGAGTGAGGCGAAATATTACAGCAGTTCATCCAAATGATCTCAAGATTCTAGAAACATTCTAGAAACACAAGCATGTAGTAGAACAGCTTGCGTAGATAGACAGATTTATTATTTGTCCTTTTGGAAAATTATTCTAGATTGTAGTAAAAACAATTTGTTGAAAATTGTTGTAGATCATATGTGTGAGCAATACAATCATAAAACTCAAAGTCAAAGTGACTAACCCTCCCACTCAAGGTCATTGCCGTTAGGGACAAACTCAAGAGAGTCATCGTCAGGTGTCTCAATATCATCCACGTTGATATCAAGGTCATCAGGTGTATCCAGGAAGTCATCAGACAGCAGTGACCCTTCACTTTGGTCCAGCGAAAGGTTCATGTCTGGAGCCACTAAGGTGCGGCGTTTTCGGTGGGATGCTGACCCCCCCGCCCCACCAAGATGAAGGGAGTTTGGTGGAGCTACAATGGCCAACAGAATATACACAAATACTTCAATTACTGCCCACTGGAAAGCGGAGGCTGGCTGATAAGTTGAGGAGTGTAATTAAAGATGCATCATATACCTCGCAACATCTCTTTTTAGAGAAAATAAACTCTAACTGGCAAAGGTGGCAAAAAGTGTGGTTGAGGACATTGAGGAAGAAGCATGAGTATTCTTTATGAGGCTTTAAAGCAGTTGACATAATGAATATTACAGTATGATCAACTGGGGAGTGTAGTTGAGTGATGAACATGATTGGGTGATAGATTGAAGTTTTACGATAGCTTCACTTACATGTTCTGTCATCATTAAGGCCACAAGATGACTCCATTTCACCTTCCTCCGGGAGTGGTCTAAAAAAAACCAACACAATCTTGACACAAGGGAAATTTAGGCAGTGCAACAATATACTATTTACTGCAGCAGCAAGTCAGCCTTTATCACAACAGCCGGATTTCCTGAAAGCCCTTTCACACACTTGCCGTTTCACTCTATTCATCACTCACACAGCACTAGTCACTGATCAAGTCTGTCTTTATGAAGCTCCCATGGAGAGAACAGAGAGGCTGCTATGGTCGTAAGCCCCTAATAATGGATTCTAATGAATTCAACAGAGGAGGAGGGATAGCTAGTGGTACTTAAAGGGGTGGTTGTATTTGGTAGCAGCTGTCTCCGCGCTACTTAACTTGCATGGGGTGTCATCTCCCTCACCTCCCACACAATGTGCAGGCAGGGAGGCAAGAGGAGAGGGGGAGCAGGAAAGACACAATACCATTGGGGGTGCGAGAGCAGAGATGTCGGCAAAACAAAGCGCACGCGTCCGAAGGAAATCAACAAAGGACTGGACGTTCTATAGAGTATAGACGCAAACACAGTACCGTAGCCAATTTGGTTAAAAATAATACACTGCAGCCATTTATAAGCCCCCCCCCCTCTCTCATGTTTCTTTTCCCACTGCAGGTAACGCACCTTATCTGAAGTTAGCATATCTGATAACCATGATTTGATACACACTGAGCTGTAAACAGAACTGTTAGATGGCTGGCCAGTGAGTATGCCTGAAGAGTATCATCAATAATGCCATTGATCCAGAGGGATACGACTAACACTGGAGGGCAAATACTGAGAAGCTAATATGGAAAATCAAGTGTTTGCACTTACCTTTAGAAAAACAGAAGGAGAAATGGATCTGATGAAGACTGATTGTCCTGTGTCTGTAATTTCTAAGTCTATCCCCACTCAATGATAATCTTGTGCCTTTCACTTGTATTGTGCTAAGAACCACATCTCTGAAGACCTTGCCTAAAGATGCTAAAACACAGCCTCTGCTATTTTCCTCTCTATTCCTGACCAGCCTCCATTTTCCTGGTGATGCTGTGTTGTTGGCTGCCGTGCACGTCACATGACGTGACTGATTTCCATTTAAGGAGAGAGCTGCACCTGCTCATCTCTGCAAGACCACAGGCAGAGGGAACTGACACCCGAGTCCTCTCTGCTGTCAGATCTGGTCCTTTTCTGAGTGGCCGTGGGAGGATTTACGGAATCTTTCCAAAACCCAAATCAATGATTTAAAATTACTCAATTTCATTATGAAAGTTTCAGTATGAGTAACGTTCCCACTTTTACTACTTCTAATTCAGTAATTAATCTGCATTATCAATCAAGATGAATCCATATTTTAAAATAAAACACAACATAGGGCCTACTACATAACAATCCAATAATTCAGTAGTAAGCCTTTGAGATACATGGGAAGGTTTTCGCTGGATTATCTATCAAGGATTATTGTGGCTGTGTTTTTAAAACTCAATAATGATAATCAAATGGTCTATGAACCCATGAAGGGTCTCACCTGGGAAAGTCTTCATCCTGCCACTCGTCTCTCACCTCCATGCTGTCCAGCAGTGATGTGGCCTCAGTGGCAGCCATCTTTAAGGGATAAGAGGGGCTTGTGTTACCAAGGCAGGCACAACCTGATCCATTTGAATTACAAAATCATCTCAGCACTCATTTCAAACGAGGAGTGCATATCCTGTACTTTTTGACATGAGGTACACATTGAGGAATCACATGGAAGTGGAAAAACATGATGGTCAGTGCTATGGAAGTACTGGCTTCAGTTGTATCTGATTGTTTGATTGCTTTGTTAGCAATATACTGTTTTCTGATTAAATATCTAATATTTCATTCAGGTCACAAGACCTACCTCACCAAAAGCATGTGAGGCACATGTGACCAACCCCCTGACTTTCCTCAAAGTCATCCTAAATAGAAGCAAAATGTAATCTTCCTACACAATCCTCTAATCCTAAATTGAGCTGTCACACTTTGTTGTGTCAAATCTCACCACACAATTTGGAAAATACTATTTTGAGGGCTAGAGATTTCAATGTCACTGTAAGATATTTAACTGAAATGAAACAGCAGTTCCCTGAAGTAGAGGGTTGAAAAAAAAGTAAATGTAGACAAGACAGCTATAGGCTGGATAGTTTTTTTTTTTTTAATTATTATTATTATTATCATTCTTTATTTTGTAAACTATTGCCGTTCTATGCTTTTATTAGCTATCTTTGTTTGCTTGTGCTTGTACCACACACTGTGTATGAAATGTGCCATATAAATAAACTTGACTTGACTTGACTTGGTTGTGAGCCAGATACATGATGTGATTATGCATGTACTGTATGTATGCAATATTCTGCTGTTTAAATTGATGTGTGACCTTCTTAGACCCACCAACCAAGTGAATGCAGGGCAGTGCATTCTGTATGACATGCAGATGTGCTTTTGGTTTTGTTCATCTGTGCAAAATAGTTGGACTGCTGAGGCAAAACTGACATGTGGGCAGAGTCTCACACTATTTGAGCAGTTACCATTTAATCTGAATATTCTCATGTGAACTACACTGTTTTGTCAATATCCTCTCTTGAAAGTACTTGCAGAGTTGTGTAGATGTTGGCTGATCTACAAAACACAATTGAGCCAAATTTGAACATGACAAAAACATTTTAAAGAACATAAGGTAAACTGCTGATACTCACAGTTGCAGATGCCAGGAGGTCGATTGTGTCCTTCCTCATCAGTGTTAAAACTTGACTGGAAAAAACGAGGGCCTATCCAGTACAAAACCGCATTCTCTCAAAATAATTATCCTCCAGGGAGGAAAAATCGTTTATTTTAAAGGCCTACCAGGTGCCATGGCTTCAGCCAAAACTCCGCATGGTGCACACTTCAGAGAGAGGGCTACCTGTTCGAAAGGTCTTAACTTCAATAAAACAACAAACATCTCTTAATGGTTGTCTCAATGTGTCTCCCACGGCAAGAAGTCTGCTGTTCTCATGCACTTCCGTTGTAATTTATTCTAAGAAATTATTCAAATAGTCTTTGCACTGCCTGGTCCATGGCAACCGCATCTGCCAGTCAATCCACAAAAATTCACCCGACCTCCCCAAAGTGACCCCTTCCAATCACATCAGCGTGCATCAGGTTTGTGTTCCATAGTAGGCTATCTGGTTCACTTCAGAACCTGGGATGTATCTCACGCGGCTGCAAAAGAGTAGACTACAATTGCACAAATTTTCTTCCCAGTTTTCAAGATCCAGCAAACTATTCAACCATGCAACCTCTGTCACTCTAGTCGTAAAATGACGGATGACATATTCTGGAGAGCTTCTTTCAGTCAGTGAGGTTAAAAACATAAAATGAGAAAGTAATAAAGGCTAGACTAGAGGGTATCGCAGCAGCCCGCATATAGTTAAAACAGCGGTTTGCGAGTGGCTAGGTCTTGTCACATGACCACAGACCGATACAGCGGTTCTGAAAATGCCAAGATGGCTGCAAGTAATTATTATGGGTTCACACATGGTGCCGGTCCGCAGTACAGGTAATTGCCGGGTCAGAGCTACATGCGGTAAACATGTAACAGTTTATTGTGTCCTGCAGACATACTGTAAATCTGAAAGTGTTGCGTCGCTTTGGGGTTGCTACAGAGGTCTTTGAATGAGGAAATGGCTAATCTAGCTAACAAGGTCTGAACCTTGCTAGTTAAAAATCCTTGCTAACGAAAGAAGTCAGAGAGGTTAGTCTTGGTTGGTGCAGAATATGTGCAAGCAGGTTTTGTTATGCGATGCTTGAATGGCTCAGTGTAATGTCAGTATGTAGCTTACATGATTGCTTATGTCAGTTATGTCAAGTGGGCTTGACTGCCAGAGTTAGATTGTATAGTTAAAGTTATACGACGAATAGGGCACAGCAGAATTGCTAGATTTCCAAAAAATCCCAGCAACCCTCATCTGTTCAGATATAAGTTGTGGGTTGACTTTACAATACTAGCTGCTATGCTATTTGCAGGAGCCATGACAGTTGTTCTGTGCCTTATTCGCAGTGTTATTCAGTAGCCTACATCAGTAGAAGTTCAATACATCCTCTAACTTTAGTGTTTCCAGCTATGTTCAGTGAACACAGCGAATTGCTTCTGTATAACATGGATAGACTAGAAACCTAGTCGAGAAAGGATTATGACATGATAGTATGATAGTTATGATAAAGTACTCTGACCTGTTAAAGTTTTTTTCTTAACTGTTGGATTCATTTGTCTGCACTATATTGTTAACACATACTTATTTATCCTGCACAGTTGCCTTTGTAGGTGTATTGTTCTTATGTAGTTTAGTGTTGAGATTTATTTAGTGTAGTCAATGGAGAAATAATGGAAGCCTGGTTGACTTTTTTCATGAGCATCTCTCCAAGAGGGGCTGCAAGAAGAATATTGTAATACTGTTTGCAGTATGTTTTGCAGTACTCCTATTTGCAGTATGTTTTGCAATACTCCTGTTTGTAGTACTCCCATTTGCAATATGTTTTGCAGTACTCCTATTTGCAGTATGTTTTGCAATACTCCTATTTGCAGTATGTTTTGCAGTACTCCTATTTGCAGTATGTTTTGCAATACTCCTGTTTGCAGTACTCCCATTTGCTATGTTTTGCAGTACTCCTATTTGCAGTATGTTTTGCAATACTCCTGTTTGCTGTATGTTTTGTAGTACTCCTGTTTGCAGTATGCTCCTAACGCTATGTGGTCTTACTGTATGTTTATGTCTCGCAGCACGCAGCCTCCCAATGCATATTCACACCCCACCTCAGCCAGTTACAGCGTGCAGCCAGCAGCTGGTGTGGCCCACGCTGTGACTGCCTCCTATGCCCCGGCCCCCAGCCCCCAGGCGGCCCGGCCCGTGGCGGCGGCCCCCTATCCTGGGTACCAGACCCAGCCGGCTCCAGAGTACGTCTACCGCCAGCAGGACCCGACGCCTCAGCCCACCACTGTCCCACAGACGTACCAAGTCTTCACTGAGGCGGTCAGTGCCTGCCTTCCTGCTAATCTGCACACATTTGCCCCTGTAATCTAGGCTAATTAGGGGGCTGTCAGAGCCAACTTCTTCTTGCTCTTTTCATTGTATTCTTGGACAAAATGCAAATATGTGTAATACTATTAGAATTATGTTGTCTTTTGAGATATGTATCAAATTCACCAAAAATATATATTGATTATTTATTACCAGAATATTATACACTGATAGTGTAACAATATTGTCATTATATAATATTATCCTTTGTTTTGCTTTGCTTTGCCAATATTACAGGATAACTACACCTATGGCCGCGCTGCATCCGTTGGCAGTTATGAAAACAAACAGTACTACCAGACCACCATTGCTCCTGCTCAGCGGACCTCAACCGACACTTATTTCCAGCCTGGTGATTATATATTTCTTATTTAGCTCTTAGTGCCACAGATACAGTAAGTATCAGCCGTTGACTCTGAATCACATTTGGGTTGTGGTTATGATTGTTATTGCTCTTTGATGCACCACATACAGTTCTGCTGACATAGACTGGCAGCAAATGAATAATTCACTTTTCGCCTGGGCAGACACTAAACTGGCCATCTCTGTCTCTCTCTCTCTTCACTGCATCTGTTTTCCTGCAGCGCTGAAGAGCGTCTACAGTCCGGTCAGCACAGGCTACACCCAGCCGCCACCTCAGAGACAGGTGACCGCCTTAAAACCGCTGACCCCGGCCAACTCCGTGTCCTCCAACTACTGCCTGTACCCTGTGTCTACCAGTGTACAGCAGGCCCCCACCCCCATCTCCACCTACACTCCCAGCTCTTCCTACAGCGTCAATACCACTGCTGCTACGTCTTACTCGGGTAAGAGCGCTAACGGTGCTCAGTGCTAAATGAGTCATAGTTTAACCACTCTCAGAGAATGCAGAGGTTTAAAAAATATGTGGCGCCGTCATAGGTGGGTGTACGAAAATGAAGAACTTTAGACTTCTAGACATGATGAATTCTCTTTTCGTTTCCTCCTGGTAGGCATAAGCTACTCCAGTTATGAATCGACTGGCTACACCTCCACCCCCTCCTACTACCAGCCCGCCCAGATGCCCCCCCCCCAGTCCCAGCCGCCCCCCCAGCAGCCGCCGCCCCCACCACAGCAGCCCCCTCCCAAGCAGCTGACCAGCTCCTCCTGGAGCAACGCGGGCAGCAACATGGTCACGGCGCCGGCCGTCAACTCCTACAAGAAGCCCGTGTTCCACCAGGGCAAGCTGCAGAAGCCCAAAGGTCCGCCCAAGCAGCCCCAGCTGCACTACTGTGATATCTGCAAGATCAGCTGCGCAGGACCACAGGTACCGTAGGCCTCCATTGCTGGGTCTGCCAGATAACGGCGGTTGAGGGCTGACTGTATTCAGTCTAGCATTGATGTGTGCAAATCAAGTTGAAATAGCATTAGTAGAGTTACAGTAGAAGTAATGTTCTAAAGGGGAGGCATGGTTTTGCTATTTTATTGTGTTGCTGATTAGAAATAATTGATGTAAAAAATATCAAGTTATCGTATTATTGTAGCTAATGTAACCAATGTATCACATATAATAGTGAAGTAATCTATCTATTTATCACAAAGAAGGTCTTTTGCTCTGCATTCTACTGTCCTTGTCCCACACAGACGTACCGCGAGCACTTAGAAGGTCAGAAGCACAAGAAGAAGGAGGCGACGCTGAAGTCAGGCAGTCAGCCCATCAACGGGCCCCGCGGTGCCCAGACTCAGCTGCGCTGTGAGCTGTGTGACGTCTCCTGCACCGGAGCGGACGCCTACGCTGCGCACATACGGGGGGCCAAGCACCAGAAGGTTAGCATGGCAGCTGGAACCGCTAGCTCATAATAGCATGCAAAATTGATGTTGTCCAGGTGGTTAAGACATAACAATTGCTCTGTTCTCTATTAGTAGCGGACAAAGGCATGAGTTGAATTTACCCAAGTACACATGCTACCATAATATTTTTCTTTTGTGGTTTTGCCTTTTAGTTCCTCTTGAGGAAAATATGCTGAATTGCTTTTTAACTATCGGTAGAGAGTAAGCAGATAGTGGCTCGAGGTGACTGGCTCAAGTTTATCATGTTTCCAGTCAGTAAGGTGTTTGCTCTCCACAGGTAGTGAAGTTGCACACAAAGCTTGGCAAGCCCATTCCCTCTACTGAGCCGGTACTGGTGAACTCTGCCCCCGTTACCACTACAGTGACCGCAGGGAAGCCTACAGCTCCCAGCGTCACCTCCTCTGCTGCTGCTGTTGTTACTGCTGCTGCTGCCGCTGCTGCCACACCCCCGAAAGCTACTGTACTGAACACCACCAAAGCCTCAACACCTGCGAAAAAACCTGTCCCACCCAAAGCACCTATTGTTGGTAGGACTCAGCTGTGATAAATCTGAGACCTTTTATGTAGTAATTGCTTCGGTAATATAAATAGTATGATATAGTTCTGTGGGGGATGTTGGGATAGTGGTATTCAATATACTGCTTGTTGTCATTTTTGTTCATATTTATTATTAACATGATCAATGTAAAAAAAGAATGTTAACATATTTGAAGGTCATTAGAATATACCGTAGGTGTTTGATGAAAGTCATGTACAATCATTTCACATCTTTGATGCCCTAGCTCATAAACCCACCCCGCCAATCCCAGCCAAGCTGGACGAGGCCAAGCAGACGCCGGTCAAATCAGACGAGCATCTGAACAGTGACGATGACGAAGGGGACAGTGTGGGTGGCCAAGGGGACATCCAGCCTGTCGGCCATGACTACGTGGAAGAGGTAGGTGGACAGATATCCTCCGAACAGCACCCTACTCACTCTGCCCACTTGGCCCATAGCCATATTATAAATACATGCTTGGTACAGTATGGATTTGGCTTGATGACATTTATTGTCTTTTTGTCTGGCAGGGATTACCATTGATTTTTTTTTTCTCTGCAATGATCACATGCTGTTTCGATTGTGCAGGTTCACAATGAGGATGGGAAGGTCATCCGTTTCCACTGCAAGCTCTGCGAATGCAGTTTTAATGATCCCAATGCTAAAGAGATGCATCTGAAGGGACGGAGGCACCGTCTGCAATATAAGGTGGGCGAAAAAAAAAAACGAAAAGGGTACTGAGATACATTAGAGATGATAGTACAAACAGAGACTTGGCTTACTTTGACGGTCATAATTGGAATATGGAACATGTGTGGTGGGTAGTGTAGTGGTAAAGGAGCTGGGCTAGCATGCAGTAGCCTGAATAGTTGTGGATTAAATTTGCGGCTTCCACTGTTGTGCCCTCGAGCAAGGCACTTAACCCCAAGTTGCTCTGGGGACAAGGTAACAATGCCTTTGTAATATAATTGACATCTAAGTCGCTTTGGAGAGCATCTTCTAAATAAAAAAATAAAGAAGAAAATGAGTAAACTGCCATCTAACATTGACAGGAATGAAACGGGTTCCTTTCTGCTCAGTGAAAGGAATATTAATAGGACATGAATATGCAGTACCATGCAAAAGATGCCCGTTAAACAGCTAGAATCACATCAGTGTTAAGTGCGAAATCAAAATGGCATCAGTTTGCCTATCAGTGCAAAAAAAAACAAAAAAAAAAAACAATTGAGGTGCTTGGCAAGTAGTTCTTTTCAAGCATTTAGCAAGATTGGCACAATTCTATGGTGGATTTAGATAGCGTGATTCTTCCCCTGTGTTTGTTATGTAATCCCAAATTACATTGGTTTCTGCCAGTCACTTAATACATCTGTTCCAAGCTGTATTTAGTGTAGTCCCAAAGGTTAGTCTGCGTGTCTTAGTATGTCTTCACCACAAGATGGCAGCCTTGACAAGCTAACTGTACCCCTCCATTGTTCCTCCACTCCAGGATGATTTCAGATTAGCTGTATGGTGCTTGATGGGGTGTCTGATGTGCAGTGACATTTTTTTCCGGCAGAAAAAAGTGAACCCGGAGCTGCCGGTGGAGATCAAGCCGAGTAACCGGGCACGGAAGCTGCAGGAGGGCAAGCTGAGGAAACAGAAACAGAAGGCCGTGCTGAAGAGACAGCAGGAGGATGAGCAGCGCTGGCACATGGAGATGAGGTCCGACATGGGCTGGTATGGAATCTCTATTTCTTTCTCTCTCTGTCTGTCTCTCTCTCTCCCTCTCTCTCTCTCTCTCTCGGTTTGTGTGTGTGTGTGTGTGTGTGTGTGTGTGTGTGTGTGTGTGTGTGTGTGTGTGTGTGTGTGTGTGTGTGTGTGTGTGTGTGTGTGTGTGTGTGTGTGTGTGTGTGTGTGTGTGTTTGTCAAATCAAGTCAGGTCACTATTATTTGTACAACAGGAGTTGTGTGTTACATTACAACAAAAATCTAACTTACTGGAAATGTAGCCTACTATAGAGTATACAAATGATTTCCTTTCATTTCATGTGTAATATCGTTATAACCCGATCCAAAAGTATTGTTGATTCATTCATGAATTAATTACAGAAAATCTGAAAAGTTAATTTTTAACACCGTTCCGCCATAGACCCTTTCATCTCGTGTACAGAAGCAGAAGCAGCTCGCGTACCACAGTTTGGGAATCCCTTGCATAAAATAGATCAAACATATTAAAAAACAGAAGGGAAAGAATGAATCGGAGAAATGGATGGGGAAAACCATGAGCGAGTGAATCAACACCATGTGTGATGAGGCATGTGACAGCAGCTTCACATGAGAAAGTTCTCCTTCTGGCAGATGATCAATCATACACATACACAGGTCCACAACAATGTCAGAAAAGGTCCTCCTGACATCAGTTCCTCTTCTCGTTTTTCTGGACTTCTCCCCTTTGTGGAGTTGTTCCTCAGAGTCCGGCAGGTGATGACTAACTGTGCTTCTCCTTCTGCCCCGGCAGGCGCTACGAAGAGGAGCTGTACTGGAGGAGGCTGGAGGAGGAGCAGATGTACTGGGGGGAGCAGCGGCGTAGGATGGCGCCTCCCCCACTCATGAGTCGGCCCGGCATGCCTGTCCCGCCTCTTCTGGTTAGTGTCCAGTACCATATGTATCGTAATGCACACGTGGCTGTGATGGAGCATGAGTCTCCGTCTGACAATCAGCCAACAGGTTCAATTTCCTAACCTGTCATTGAGAGTCCATGTCACTTAGGATAAAGGAGTTTGCTAGATACCAGTCAACTTTCACTTTAAAGAGGACATAGAATGGATGAATCGAGTAATGTACTGTGTTCTCTAATGTTAAAATAGTATATATTCAACTTATTTATAAAAAATAAACTAAATTGCAATTTTACAAGCCCAATTAAAACCTTATATTTAGCCTGAGTATTGAAATGGTCCTTCTGACTAAATGGCGCTCTCTTTGGCAACCCCAATTGACCTTCAATGGCTTTGCGATATTGACATCACAAGTAGTGCCTATTTCTAAGTTCAAGATTTTCATATGAAGGAGGGCCTTATGTTCATGATAGCTCTTTGGTTGTGCACAACCTCTCCTAATTCATCAAAACCAAGACAAAAATGGTTTCCATTCTATGTCACCTTTAACATGCATGGGGGTAATGCGCTGAAGGCTAGTATTTGTGTTTTTTTTTGATGAGTTTTAAAGTAAAGGTGGAAGTGGTTTGAAGGTGGTATGTTTCCATGGGCTCCTTATAGCACATTTGTACACTCATACTTCTATTTGGGCTTCATGACTAAGCCTGTTTTTACTCTTCAAGTTTTCATTTGACACATTTGAAACTGAGGAGACGTTTTGTTGATTTATTTCTGGCACTCTGAAACAGTGATATATATAGTATATACACATTTATTGAGGAAATTGTATGCAGCCTAAAAGAGTATACATAGCAACTGAAACTAGTTTAAAGGTAATGGTAGTTGTGGGTGGTTTAAGTCACTTTGTCATAGTGTTATGCTTGTTATGCTGTCAAGCTCAACAGCCAGACAGCTAGCCAGCATTGTAATATTTTGGTTTCCCTGAATGTTCTGTGATTCTGTCCTCTCCTGTTATTCTTTTGTTTTGGAAAAATGAGAAAGTTGACACAGTCCCTGTAGCAACAGTACAGCAGTCAGTGCTGTCAGAAATCACAAAACTTTGTTGCTGTCACTTTTGAGATGAAATGCTGAGCTTGATGTGATCATAAATTACACAATTCATACATGTTTTCTCTGTGCATTGCTTGGAAGCAATTTCATGACTGGTTCTGGTGTGAGTCTTCTGACCTGATACACTTCCATAGTAGTTCACTTCAGTCGCGTGTGCTGCAACCCGTGCTGCGGGTATTTCCACAACAACGTTGCATCATTTTCATCAGTGGTTCCATGTTGTTGGAATGGGTTGCCCAGTGCTCTTCGATCTAATAGTAGTTTTGAGTCTTTCAAGAGAAGAATTAAGGCATATCTATTCAATATGTACTTAGTCTATTAGTGTTTCTTATGATTAAGGTTTGTATGTTATAGCGTTGTTTTGTTTCCATTAGGCCATTGATTAAATTGACATTGTTTTTATTATTCTGCTTATTGTTATTATATAATTGATTGAATGACTACTATTCTCCCATTTAGTCATTGTTTTATTTTCATTAGCTTTGCTTATATTGACGCTGTTTATGTTTGTTTGTATGTCGCTTTGGACAAAACTGTCTGCCAAGCAACATACTGTAACCGTAACCATAACCGTAACCATATCATAGATGTGTCAAATCATTGTTGATTTGTCCCGTCCTGCAGCCTGTCCGCCGGCCTGTGTCCCCAGATGACCGCCACATCATGGCCAAACACTCCACCATCTACCCGGTGGAAGATGAGCTCCAGGCCGTGCAGAGGATCGTCTCGCACTCCGAGAGGGCCCTCAAGCTGGTCTCGGACTCCCTGCTGGAGAAGGAGGCCTGTGGGGACGCACAAGATGCTGAGCAGGAGAAAACGTACGGTTTATTACACACCCCGTTTCAAAGCAGTCCGGAATCACCTGTGGCAATGTTTGCACAAAGATGAAGCCACAAAATGACAACAGACAGGAAGCAAGAGAAATAGCAAGCGAAAAAATAAACAAGCAACTTCTGGTGGTAGTTGTCGTAGTGGTACAAGTGGTACAAGTATTACTAACACGTTTTTCTTCTCTTGCGATCCACACCCTCCACTAATGATGGAGATGGATAGATAGTCAGTTGTTTTAATCCATTGCATAGAAAGCCTACCACAACAATTGTGGAGGGATTCAAAGATCTCATTTACATTTTAGTGGTTTGTGAAAATTAGGTTAGGTTAGGTGGAGAAGCAAAGTGGAATGAAAAGGAGAGTGGGAATATATGAGCAATGACCCATATGTAATATTTTTGCACTCAACTGTTGTCAGAATGTGCGCGGATCAGGAGCTCTGTGACACTTCCTGTGACTGTTGTCTGGGTGGTTTCTTATCTGTTTTCCTCCTCTGTGACCCCCCCCCCCCCCAACTCAGAGTGGACCCCCAGGCCCGGATGCTAAAGGGGGTGATGCGTGTGGGTATCCTAGCCAAGGGCCTGCTGCTTCACGGTGACAGGAACGTCCAGCTCATTCTCCTGGCCGCCAAGAAACCCACCTGCTCGCTGCTGAAGATGGTCGCTGAGCAGTTACCCAGTCAGTTAGCGGTAAGAGCATTTCACAAGAATGATGTCACCATATGGGGCAAACAAACATACATTTGATGAATGTATTGCATCAGGAATCAGAATTAAAAAAAAAAAACATTACTGATGAATTTTGAGATGAAAACGACCAATTGAGATTAAATTGATGAATTAAATTGGCCAGTTAGGTGCCAGATACACTTAATAAATGGTGCTATCAAGTGGGCCATTTTATTCCACAGCCTAATTATAGGGTTGTGAATGGGCCCGAAAATGGCATCTTAGCATGTTTTGCATACCTCCTTCGGTAACATTAGAAAACGAGGTAAAATGCTGTGTTCATCCACTCATCTTTATCTAAACTAGATAGAGTTCCGGTGTAATCTTAAGAAAGGTACAGACTCTTTATCTAATAGAATGTGATCAAAAAGACTGAATTATTGTGTTAAAAGACATTTTAGAAGCACCACCTGAAGAAGTGTTTATAACCTGGAGCTAACTCTGATCTGAAAGTTGGTATGGAATAGGTCCACAACAAGAGCCTGTTTTAGACTGCTACAGATAAACAGCATGTGAAATGTTTACTGGATGTGACTGATGGCCACAAGTTTGTGATATACACCATGCGATGTTTTGCTTGAGCAAACTTTCTGTGGTAATGTTGTGAAAAGAAGATATGTGGCTCATTTGGTTGAGTAATTTCAGTAATATGGGGAAGTTGTGGAACAAACAAATTTCCAGATTTTACAGGGGAGACATAACGGTAAATGAGAATGTTGAGCTGTTATTAAAAGCAACAGGATTCCGAGGGATTCTACGTTTGGATGTTTCAATAATTATTAGAGGGATTTAACATCTTAAAACTTCTGTTAGTTTTTCTGTATAAGTGCTTGTAATTTCATCCATTTACACACACATTAGTAGAGCTCTATTACTTCCTACAATGTCAAGAGAAGTTCCACAATATGTTTGAGTGAATGTGTCAATGAAAATGTTATAACTGATCTTTAGTGTAACTGCCTGGTTATGACACCCAAACCACAGAGTGACATTGGGGCAATAATTTGTCTAAGAATTACAAAGAAAAGAAGTAAAGCCATGCTTCTCCCATTCATCCCACCATAGACACACACACACACACACACACACACACTGTATTTTGACAGAAGGTCAGTCTGGTTGCATTGTGTGCTCCAGATGTTAAGAGACCAGCTGAAACTGTCCTCTAAAGCTGCAGCAGCCCCTCCTCTGTAGTGAGTAATCCGCAGTGTCCTTTTAACCGGCAGACATTTTCTGAAGATCAGTATGAGGTGCAGGCTCACCCAGACGAAGCCAACATCGTGATTTTTGCGAGCAAGGAACCAAAAATGCAGGTCACCATCTCTCTTACGTCGCCAGTGATGAGGGAAGAACCTGCCCCTGCCCCCGACAAGGAGGAAGAGGCAGGAGCCAAGGCGGCCGAGAAAGGTTAGAGAAGCCATGCTTTCAGTCCAAGTGCACTGTGTGTCTCTCCTGACCAAAACAAGTCTGCCCCTGGAGCATGTCAGAGTAACTTTAGACCGGACTTTTAAGAATGTCCAAATGGTCTCCCCCACCCCTTGACATTGAAAATAAGGAAACAAACCATTGGCCAGTCTTTTTATTTTGTCTGTGTTATCAGGTAATTAATAGTCCAGGCCTTCCCTTACATGGTTTGTTAATTTATTTATTTGTTTGTTTTCTTGGAAGCTCAATTTACATTGGAAGCAGGATCTCTCACCTTTCTATGCCACAGTGGCATGTGTTTGCTGCCAAAATAGACTCTCTTCACAGTAAAGTCGTAAAGTGGTGATAAGAAGCTGTCTGTAAAAGTTATATCCAGGGATGAGAGTCTGTTTATTCTTTTCATCTTAAAAACCCAAATCTGGGTTTGGCTTACAGCTTATAGTGTATAGCTTTATATGCTTATAGCATACATTGACTTGCCTTCATTTTAAGGTTAGATGAAAAACTTTCAAATCAAGTCTAGTTATTGAGGATTATACAGTTCAGTACTTCTGTGGTATTTGTAAATGTACCACTTCTCTCTCATCCCTGGATCTTGAGTTTTTATATAAGGTTACATAAGGACCTGTTATGTGATCTTATTTCCTTGGAAATGTTCTAAAAGAGTTCATTTTGAGGCTACTGTGTTCTCATATAGATTTCCTGTGCTAATTTGGTGTATTTAGTACATATCAGGCATATTCTTTTGGTGTTGAATGTGTGAGCTAGTATTACTCTAAGGTAAATTTGTTTTTTAACTGTATCTCTAAATCACAGCAGTGACTAATAAACAAAGTTCCTTCTTTACAGTTGTGACAGAAAAAGACCCGCCAGACGTTCTCAGCAAGAAAAGGTGTTTAGAGTACCTGGCTGCTTTGCGCCATGCCAAATGGTTTCAGGTAAATGAAGACTAGGATTTATTATTTCAAGTTATTATGTATTATGTACACAAAGTGGCACATTGTTTGAATTGCATGAGCATGTAGAGTTTTAATGCTATAAAAATGTATATTGCACATTGCACAGGAAGTAGCCTACATTAGATCAGCAATGTTTTTCCTGTGCCTTTGATACCTCAGGCTCGAGCCAATGGCCTGCAATCCTGCGTGATTATCATCAGGGTGTTGCGAGACCTCTGTCAGCGAGTACCAACCTGGGCAAAGATGCCAAGCTGGGTGAGTTGCAAATCTTGTGGTGTAATGTAATTTTATTTCAGGGCTGTGCAAACCAACCATGTCTCCTCTTAACTGCTAGGCTATGGAGCTGCTGGTGGAGAAGGCCATCAGTAGTGCCTCAAGTCCTCTGAGTCCTGGAGAGGCCATGCGCAGGGTTCTAGAATGCCTTGCCACTGGAATCCTCTTGCCAGGTAAGTGCTTTATAGCTCGGCGTTCGCAAACGCTCACAAACGTTTGCAAATACTTTTTTGTTTGCTTCAAACATTTGCGAACACTCGCAAACAGTTTGAGGAGGTAGTTCTCACAAACATGCTGGGAGTTGGTTACTGTTGAGGTGGAATGTTTTGAAATTGTTCGAATTATCTGTTTAGAGAAAACATGTTCCCGGTACATGTTTGCTTATGTTCAAGGCATTTGAACATATCTCTGGACACACCTGTAATTGGAACCGTGAAGATGGAGACTTTGAAGTTGCATTACGAAATGTATTATGAAATGGTAGTTCTGCATGTTTGTTTTGTCTGTAATTAAATGATATCGTTATTGTGTACCAATCTCTTTCTGTATGTTTCACTCAGATGGCCCTGGCCTGCTGGACCCTTGTGAGAAAGACCAGACTGATGCTCTGGATGGTATGAGCAAGCAAGCCAGAGAGGACATAACTGCTAGCGCACAGGTAATCACGCTATACTGTGGAGGATGATGCTGTACCTCTGTGTGTATGTGCATATTTATCAAGTGTTTTTTTTTTTTCAACTACTATCTGCACCTCTTCTTTTTTTTAGCATGCATTGCGACTACTCGCATTCCGCCAGATTCACAAAGTCCTCGGCATGGATTCCCTGCCGGCATCGAAGACCGGTGCCCGGAACCGCAAGAGGCGACGGGATGGCAGCGAAGTTGGGGAGGGAGAAGGGGAAGGCAAAAAAGACAAAAAGGAAGATTTAGAAGATGCTTGAAAATGATACGAGGCTAAGTGCAATTCACTGACTGGCATCAGCATGGTTTATGCTTTCTTTTCCATATATTCTACACAGACACCTTAAATGACTAGAGTGATGACTGGCCCGCGATTAGGGCTGAGGAGGCAGGAGAAACCACTGCTGTTTCTCCTACTTAAGGTACTGTAAGATTGACTTTGGTTACACTCAAATCTGATTTACTGTCACTTAAATGAGAAGGATATCATAGCATCATTCCGTGTCCAGGACCGGTGACAGTTTAGCTGCTGAAGATCTCAATGAGTAATCTGAATTGACTACTTTTATTATTCTTATATTACTGACTGTACATTTAGATTTAGCCATTTTCAAACATCTTGTCCTGTATACGCATTAAGCCCACCAAAACAGGCCAGTTCAAGGCTTTTTAACCTACTAAAACTACACTCATTCAAAGGCCTTGAAAAGAGATGAGTTTGCAAGGAACTTGAACAAGTTAAGGGGAAGCCAGATGACAATAAATAAAAAATAAAAAAAAGACCAATTTCAGATAAATTAATAAACATTAATATGTGATAGAACTTGTAGCCTAAGTATGCCTAAGTGGTATTCCAAAAGGAAAATATAAACTGTATAAAACTATCAAAAGCACCTTTCCACATAGTGGGAAGATGTTCTTTATGTGTGATTGTTTGTAAAACAGACACATGAATAGTAAGGTCATACCTTGTGAAAAAAAGAATGTACACCAAAAAAACTCGATACATTTTTAAGCAAAATCATAGGATTAATAGTGCTGAAGCAATTACGATTGTCTCAGTATTGGGACTTGAGTATATTTAGATTTGTTAAGTTGCACAATTGAGAACCAAGCATGCTGCAAATAAGGCACTTTCAGAGGGGCACTTGTGACTTGAGGTAATGAGCGTATGCTGTCAGGTTTGCTGGTTAAAGCCTTCTATTTTAGTGTGGGCTTTATAAAAGAGAATGGCATGCATGAACAAGATGGAGAGTTGGAGTTTTCTTTCTTTTGCCTGATGTATGAAGGGTGTGTGTGGTCAGTGTGAGTTTTCATACTTTTTTTAGTGTGAAGACTCTGGAAAGTGAATATTTTAGTAAATAAACTTGACATGTACCATGCAATATGGGTGGCTCCAGTCCCTAAAATGGTGTGATGACAAACATTAACAATTTCCTCTATGGAACAGTGCACTTACGCATTTTATTGTCTGTGTGAGGTGTGTGTTTTCACTGTAATATTCTTAATTTACTTTGTCCGTCTTATTAAATTTTATTATTTTAACCCATTTTATTTCCCTTTTTTAGTACTGGTATACTGTGTTACAATCATCTGTTTTACAGATATTGTTTAAAGACTGTGTGAACGTATGTAATTTCAAAGTCTTTGTAGTGTTGCCTAACCATTACAATATTAAAAAGATGTACGAAACTTAAAAGCTCCTATGTTTTTTTCTTTGGATTTTTGTAGGTTATCTGATACAACACTGACCTCATAACCTATAAAAGAACACCCAATGTGTAATATTTCTTCAGACTCGTAGCCTACAGTAGGCTTCTGAAGGGTGTTACTGAGTGTGTGACTAATACGTGACGATCTAGCGGAAGTTTGGTTGAACTGTCTTTGAGTGGCTGTCCTTTGAGTGTTTGTGAGTGAGTGACAAACTGTTGGATATCCAAGACAGCGAATCGCAATTTAGTCCAAAGATAATGTCCTTTATAGCCTGCAGTAGTGAAAAATGCTGAAATTTGGCAATAGAATTGGCTACGCCTTACCTGTCATGGACGAACGATTGCGATGATGATGACTTGGTCAAAGAGAAAATATACACCGTCAATGCGAATAAACAGCTACTCTTGAATATGGCAACGGTAAGGAAATTAATTTGTTTGTTGATTTTGAAGGCTATATCTGTTGGATTATTTAGCCCAGTGATATAACATCATGTGTGTTTCTTTTCTTTTTGTTCTTCAAATAAGAATGTTCTGGTGGCAGGTGGTCAGTGTGTCGCCAAATGTGACCACCTAAAGCTTAAACCTGGAGAAATTGCCTATCATAAAGGAGATATCCTTACTACTATGGAGATAACGCAGGTAAAGCCAACTTTCATTTGTTAAAGCCTACATTTCTTGAACATGACCGAACAAATCAATGATGGCTTGTGGTTTTTCAGGACAGTGGTATATATAAAGCCAGAAACAACAAAACGGGAGATGAAGGGCTGGTTTCTTGTAGTAATATGAAGGAGCGAGAGGCTATCCGCATAGACTCCTGCCTCAGCCTAATGCCGTAAGTTTCCACATGATTTTGTTTAGCCTATATATCTCTCGCTGAGATAGACACTGCAGTCGGCTGTATGGCTGCGTGGCCCTCAGACAAAAGTTCATCATCCTTTCTTACACTCTGAGGGGTAGCCAATTATTGGAATGCAAACTGAGTTTTTACTTTCTGCCTATGAAGATTTTCTCCCCCATTAGGCCTATTTGCCTATCTTGTTACTTTATATCATTGTAGGTACACATATGTAGCCTCAAGTTACACCATAACATTTAGCCTAGGGCCTACTTGGTTCATCGACCCCTGATACAGAATTGTAGTAGGAAGTTCATACTTAGAGAAATGAAAGTAATGAATGAAAAAATAGCCTAGCTTAACCAAATGATATACAGCCACAACTATTCTGTTCAGTCTCTTTGCACATCTGCACAACTGAACTCCACCAAAGCTGTCAAATTGTCTTTAACTTACAAGCTGGTGTTGTACTAAAACATCTCTTCTCAATTGGTTAGTTGGTTTCATGGGAAGATTTCAGGGCCCCAGGCTGTGAAGAAGTTGAAGCCCAGGGAGGATGGTCTGTTTCTGGTCCGCGAGTCCATCCGCCACCCTGGCGATTATGTCCTGTGTGTCAACTTTGCTGGGGAGGTCATTCACTACCGAGTCATCTACCAGGACAGCAAACTGACCATTGACAAAACACAGTTCTTTCATAACCTTATTGACATGATTGAGGTGGGTGCTTCATAAACCTGTACAGATTTATGGTTTCTGAATTTAAAGATTACATAGAATGGAAACCATTTTTGTCTTAGTTTTGATGTGCATAATAACCAAAGAGCTATCATAACATGAGGCATGGTTGTGTCCTCCTTCATAAGAAAATCTTTAACTTAGAAATAACCACTAAAAATGTGCGAATTAACAGAACCTAAATGTGATGTCAAATATCGCAAAGCCATTGAAGTTCAATTGGAGTTGCCAAAGAGGGCGCCATTAAGTCAAAAGGACCATTTCAATACCCAGCCTGAATATAAGGTTTTAATTGCCCTTGTAAAATTGCAATTGAGGTTATTTTTTATAATTCAAAGTTGAATAATACTATTTAAACATCAGAGAACACAGTACAATACTTGATTCATCCATTTTATGTCCTCTTTAAGATATGCGTTCTTTGGGAACTATTATCCGTAACATCCCTTAAACTATAGATTTATATACTTCTTCAACCTCTTTGAAACAGCCACTTCTTGGGATACTGACAAGGACTTGCAAGGCATTGACGTTCAGTATGTTTATGTTGCACTTAACTTATGACACTTATATGGTGAAATGACAATAATGTGATCTTCCTATTTTATTCAGCCCGATTGTCAGCAAAATATTGCATTCTACATTAGCCTACTTTGAGCTATAGATGTATAGAAGAATATAATCAAATTGAAGCCATGGTTGCAACCCAGTCATCATCCGCTTTTGAAAATAACATGTTCTTAGTCATGTAGATAAACTGTATTCTGAAGAACCGTGAGATAGTGGTTTGAATGAGTAGCGCTACTGCAGAACAGCTTCCCTGCCCTATCTGTCCTTCTCAGGAATGTGGTGTCTGACTTACTTCCTCTATAGCCTTTTTTTAGAGTAGTCTTTAGTTAGTGACAGTGCCACTACAAACTCCAAAAGACTACCTCTCAGTACACCAAGCATTAGCTTTGACCTTTGTAGTCCCATCTCCCCCACATCACCATCTCTTTAACTCGTCACCATCTCTTTAACTCGTCATATCAAAGACTACCAAGAATCACTACCATTTTGTCGTTTCCAGTGCACAAAAAATGTCAAAAGTGATTCAGTTTTCCTGTTCAGGTGTCATTAAAAGACCCTTAAAACTTTGACAGTAGCAAATGTAGAGTAGCAGCTACAGTAGGGCACAGATACAAATGTGACAATGTAAAAGCCAGAGCACGTGCTAGGTAAGTGATTATGGGCACCATTTCAAGACTAGTCCTGTTCAACCCAGTGCTCTAATCTGTTGCAGTATTCTCTGATGTACAGTCAGAGGCGGACATTCCTGGTTCCAAGGAGTAGAAGTCCTGCCATATATTCTACCAGTGCATTTACTGTAACACAGGTGATATCATTAATTATCTACCTGGCAACTAATTAGGATGAGATGGTTCACTAAATGGTTGGATCAAGTGCTTGGCAGGTGCTTACTTTCTGAACCCGGGATGTCCACCTCTGTGTACAGTATTTAACACACTAAAGAGCTAGCAATATCAGGACAGTTACCTGAGCCTGTAATCAGACACACCACGCACACCACAGAAAAAGACTTGATTAATCCAGACAAATCTGGATGAACAACAACACTACATATTAAGGTTGTTAGGTTTCAAAATCATGAAAAAATGACAGTATGCACTGTTTTCAAACGCAGGTCCACAAGCCACAGATGCTAATCCTCTATTGCCCTCTGGACTTAAAATCTAACACTTTTTCTTATAGAAATGAATTCAAACATGAGGTCTAGGCCTATATTATTTCTTTGTATTAATGTAGACAGTGTTAGTTGTACCTGATAAAAAATGTTTTTTTAAAGTGTTTTTAAGATTACCCTCTCAGCATTTGTTTCCACTTACTGTTTTTATAGTTCTATTCCAAAAATAAGGGAGCCATTGCTACCATTCTGCACAAAGCCAAAGAGAAAGAAGGAATCCGATCGGCTGAGTTAGAACTATCTAAAAGTAAGTGTTCATATATATGTAGAGAATTTTGGCTTACATTGTTCTTACATAAAGAAATATCTTACAGTGAAGCTTTATTTTAGCCCACAGATGAAGACTTGCATGTTTCATTCTCTTTACCTTCCAAAGAAAAGTATGTAAAGCCCTCAAGGGTTGTAGATGTCATGTATTTCACTGGATAGATATCAAAACAGATGAAAGTGATGGACTTTTAAATAAAATACAATATTATCATTCATCGATAGTGATTTGTTTGGCTTTTGTCTATTGCCCCGTTTGGTCTTAGCGGGATGGCTCCTCGATTTGGACAAGCTCATCCTAGGAGCAAGCATTGGAGAGGGAGAGTTTGGAGGTGAGTCTCTTCACTTTTCAAAATAAGACATAATTCTAAAATGGGATTTGAAATTGAATGTTTTCAATTATTGGACAATTCATTTTAAGCAAAATGACATGACTGGCATGTCAGATGTCAGATAATATCTACAGCGCCCTCCACAATTATTGGCACCCCTGGTTAAGATGTGTTCTTTAGCTTCTGATAAATTCATTTTTTTCCAAATAATATAGTACCACAATGAAAAAAAAGCGTAAAATCCAACCTTTAATACAAGTGCATTTATTTAGAAGGAAAAAAATCCCACATTAAGAAATAATTATTTTACATCAAATCATGTGTGCCACAATTATTGGCACCCCTGATGTAAATGCTTTGTACAACCCCCTTTTGCTAATAAAACAGCACCTAATCTTGTCTTATAATGTTTCACAAGATTAGAGAAAACAGAAAGACGGATCTTCGACCATTCCTCTTTGCACAAAATCTCCAAATCACCCAACGACCTGGGTTCTCTCCTCTGCACTCTCCTCTTCAACTCACCACACAGGTTTTCAATGGGGTTGAGGTCTGGGAACTGAGATGGCCATGGTAGGAGCTTGATACGGTGTCTGGTGAACCATTTCTGTGTAGACTTGGCCATATGTTTAGGGTCATTATCTTGCTGAAAGACCCAGTGACGATCCATCTTCAGCTTTCGGGCAGAGGCCACCAGATTTTGATTTAAAATGTCCTGGTATTTCAAAGCATTCATGATGCCATGCACCCTAACAAGGTTCCCAGGCCCTTTGGAAGAGAAACAGGCCCACAGCATCACTGATCCTCCCCCATACTTCACAGTGGGCATGAGGTGCTGTTCTGCATACTCATCTTTTTGTTACGCCAGACCCACTTAGAGTGTTTGTTTGCCAAAAAGCTCTAACTTTGTCTCATCTGACTTAAGCACACAGTCCCAGTTGAAGGCCCAGTACCGCTCCAGACGTTTGTGCTTATGATTTTGAGTGAGAAAGGTTGTTTTCCCTGCATGCCTCCCAAACAATTTGTTGGCATGTATAGTGCCTGATGGTTGTTTTGGAGACTTTGTGACCCCAAGATGCAACCATTTGATGCAATTCTGTAACAGTGAGTTTTGGAGATTTTTTTATTTCTCATACCATCCTCCTCACTGTGCGTGGTGGCAAAATAAACATGCGTCCTCTTCCAGGCTTGTTTACCACTGTTCCAGTTGTTTTAAACTTCTTAACGATTCCTCTGACCATAGATATGGGCAGGTGTGCGAGTGGCTATTTTCTTATAGCCATTGCCTTACTTGTGAAGGTCGACACACATCTGCCTTACTTGAATAGTGTGTTCCTTTGTCTTTCCCATGTTGAAGAGAAATGGCCTCTGTGTCACGTCATATTGATAGCCCAGGGAAACAGGATGTTAAGAATTACTAATTAAATGTTCCTACATACTCTGATTGACTTTGTAAACTACTGTAGAAATGACAGATATGACAGAAATACTTGAATTACATTTATTTCCTAGGAATTGTTAGGGGTGCCAATAATTGTGGAACAGGTGATTTTATGAAGAATAATTATTTCTTAATGTGGGATTTTTTTCCTTCTAAATAAATGCACTTGTATTAAAGGTTGGATTTTACGCTTTTTTTCATTGTGGTCCTATATTATTTGGGAAAAAAAATGAATTTATTAGAAGCTAAAGAACACATCTTAACCAGGGGTGCCAATAATTGTGGAGGGCGCTGTATTTGGTGTGGTTCAGATGGCGCACATCTCTTATTAATGATTTCTGTCAATGGAAACCAGTTTTCACCAGTTTTTCTAACGACAGTTACAGTGAGTTCTTCTTTTGTCAACAGAAGTGTATAAAGGGGAGTACATGGGCCAGCAGGTGGCAGTGAAGAACATCAAATGTGATGTTACAGCTCAAGCTTTTTTGTCAGAAACAGCAGTTATGACGTGAGTTTTACTCCCTCTAAGGAAGTGCATGTTGACATTTTCTTGTATGCTCTTCTATATTTTATTATGCCTTAAACTAGAACCATTTTCACATTAATTTGTCTTAGACTTCAGTCCACAGGCCATTCAGTATGGGTGGTTTTCAATATTTCTTGAGTTTAGTGTTATAGTAGTATAGTACAGTCTATACATCTCTGAAATCTGTACACTAAACATCAGTTTGTAGATAGATAGATACTATATTGATTCCCATGGGGAAATTCAAGGGCCTGGCATCTTAAGTTACCACACACAACATACACTACAATGTAAACAGGATGATAAAAAGCAAGTCAACAAATCAACATGACTAAATATGTACAGATACATAGAGGTAAAGTAATTGCAAAAAATGATTGAGAGTTCATTCTGTTTAGTGGAACATTTTTGAACTCCCTAAATTGCTGTGTTATCACCCATAGGAAACTCCAGCACAATAATTTGGTCAGGTTGTTGGGTGTGATTTTACACAATGGACTGTACATAGTCACAGAATTGATGGTCAAGGTAAGTTTATAGCAAACCATGTTATGATATATTATGTTCTACTAGATTAATGTGAAAACACATGAACAAAAATCATTAATAATAAATAAGTTAATAATAACCATTCATAAAGGCCTTAAAATGGATTATTATATTTTAGGGCAATCTTGTGAATTATCTACGCACAAGAGGGCGCTCTCAGATCAGCACAGGCCAGCTGATGCGTTTTGCACTGTAAGGCTTTGTCTTTTTTTCCCTCCTGTCCAGTCTTCACTACCATATGATTGAATGAAATATTTCACTGAGATCCACAGTAGACTGTTTGACACTGTTTGAGACTAGTGTGCTATTGCATTTGTTGTTATTAGTGACGTATGTGAAGGAATGGAGTACCTGGAGTCCAAAAAGTTGGTTCACAGGGACCTGGCAGCCCGTAACATCCTGGTGTCCGAGGACAGGGTGGCCAAAGTCAGTGATTTTGGGCTCACCAAAGGGGACTCAAAGGGCTCGGAGCAGGTGAAGTTACCTGTCAAATGGACAGCACCTGAGGCCTTGAGGAAAGAGGTGGGGTTGGTGTCCTTCACACTTTGTTTTGAGGTGTTCACTTTGCACTGTGCTTATAGAAATGCCAACAGCAATCTTTCATAATTCAGTATTGAAAAAACACTGTACTTGTTGACTCTGTTGGTTCCAGAAATTCTCCACTCGGTCAGATGTTTGGAGCTATGGGATCTTCCTGTGGGAAACATTTTCTTACGGCCGTCAGCCTTACCCAAAGATGGTGAGTTAAGGTCAGCCCTCTCCAGCTTAGACTGTAAGGATAGTCTGTGGTCAGTCAGGACTTGGGATGTGATTAAAAACATTTAGCTACATGCAGAATGTAGTTAAAGCCAATGAATGGACGAGACTTAAGTAGATCCACTCAGAAGGGCCCACTTGGCTACCTGATCAGTTCAGAGACATTGTTGGTCATGGAGATCAACATTGTTAGTGCATCAGCTTTGATGGGCTATTAGGGAAAAATAACCAAGCAGAACTCAGCAAAATTTGATAGGAGTCAAGACAGTAGGAAATGCAGACATTAATGTTCTTGCAAACTATAATAATAGTTAATGCAAGCTAGTTTTGGAAGTCATTTAAAGATGTCTAGGCAAATGTTGATTGAGTCTCAGTCATCATAGCATGCATGTGGTAGTCTGATGATGGTCACCTGCTTCCACTGCATGAGCCCATCTTCTCCTTTGCCTACGTTTCCGTCAGTTACTCACCACACAGGTATGTGACACGGAGAAATCAAAGCGGTTTCACTAAGCAGGTAATAAAGGCAGGGATAAACCCGGATTAATGCTTGTGGGGCTTGTTTCTACGGCAACAGCTCCTCATGGCAGCAAGCCAGCAGAGGAAATGCAGTGGGGTGAGCGGGGTGGGGTGGGGTGGGGTGGGGTGGGGCGGGGTGGAGTGGTGGGGCAGCATGGGGCAGGGATTATCTTACTTACAGATCCCTGTGTTACACATGGTCCTAAAGGCTCGTCGAACAAACCTCCTGGCCCACGCACCATTACTACCAGCTACTCTGCTCAGTTTGTCATTCACAACAAAGGGTCACAAGACAGTTCAGGAGTATCCTCAATGTGCTCCTCTTTAGTTTAGCGTTACATGGTGAAACTGCGACGAATGCTCCAATGATAATCATCAGTCTGTTGCACACCTCCATTACTCCTGTCTGTGGTGTCATTGACGTCGACATGGACCCAGACAGTTTCAAGCCAATCGACACTAACTGTGTCAGATTAACCGCCACTATTATTTCCTTTACGCACTTCCGCCGGTGTGACCTGAGCAGATTTTAGGGTGGAATAAGGTGTGAGGTTCTTTAATGTCCTTGTCCTTCCCGTAGAGACCTGAAATTACATTTTACAGTGATTGTTCTTTTCGGTGTCACCAGGGGGAAGGTGAGCTGTGCAAAATGAGAAAGAGTGGGGCAGAGTTCGAGCTAATGAGATGAGTCAAATGACTTAATCAAAAGTCTGTTAATGGGGCAAGGTTCACTCAGTCAATGATGAGTTTTTAAACAGCCTTGTCACAAAGATTGTCTAGTTGCCAAGATGAATCTTAAAGGGAGTTGTCAATGGAACGAAATGGCACGTATGTCAAACATAAACTTTTCTCTGAATAAGCAATAAGAGAATATAAATCAGATTTTTAAATATAACTTTGGAGCTAGGACCTACCACCTACTACCTAAGCTACTTCAGATACTGTAGATAGAACAGATACAGGAAATGACCCTCTTATGAGTCGTCTTGCTTAATCAACAGTCTCTGCTTGTCAGGACTAGTATCAGGACATCTCGTTAAACTCTTTGTCAGTGGTACACAGTCCAACTAGCCTTATTTCTGTAGTCTCTTGTTTTGGACTGATCAACTCTCCTCAGATGACCTCCCGTCTCCAGGGGTTGTCAGCCAACAGTCCACAGTACTTTGCAGTGGTTACTAGCTCTTAAGGGTATTTCATAATATGCTTAAGTCCTATTTGTGGTTCTTAGACTGACAACAGGTCTTTCTCTGAGTCAGAATCAGTTTAAATACCACCAAATGCACAGCACTATACTTGTACAGAATGATCCAACCTGTTAGATCTAAGGGAAAGTGAAAAAACCTTTGTTCAGGACTCAACCATGCAAACAGTTTCCATATTGAGTTTATTATTAAGGAGAAAAATAAACATACCCTCCTCTGTGTTTGCTGTTGCAGTCCCTGAAAGAGGTGCGTGAGCGGGTGGAGCAGGGCTACCGGATGGAGGCCCCCGAGGACTGCCCCCCGGCCCTGTACCAGCTCATGGGGAGCTGCTGGCACCATGAGCCGGGGAAGAGGCCCTCGTTCCACAAACTCCGGGACAAGCTGCAGAAGGAGATGGACCGGCTGGACCCTCCAGCAGAGGAGTCATAGACATGGTCATGTGCTGTTCAACTACTACTACTCTACTACTATGCCATTATAATATATAGCCTATACATACACACACACACACACACACACACATATATACACATATATATATGTATATACGTGTGTGTGTGTGTGTGTGTGTGTGTGTGTGTGTAAATAATACTGATACATCTGTCTATGCCTTTATATTTTCTTTAACCATTATATTGAATATTTATGCTGTATACTGAATTGATTGTTGCTGTGCTTGTCAGTTTATTATTGTGTAAATACAATTGGAAACTTCTGCTCATATTTTGTAAAGAGGATATTTTCAAAATGTGTACGTTTTCTAGAAAAACTACCTGTGTCCTTCTATTTAAATGTTGGTATTTAATGTATTACATAAAATGTTACAAGATGTTGCAGATGGTCTGCAGTATTTTTGCAGCAACATCTGGGTGATTCAGAGATGAACTCAACAGACATGAGCTCTCCACTGACAGAGCGTCTAGCCCAGGTATCGCACCAAGCCACTGTGATTCACTTCTCTTGCTGCCGTTCTCTAGCTGAGCGGAATCTGGAAGGGAGAGAGGGGGGGAAATGCTTTATCCGGGATTAAAACTCAGATCACCAGTATCTGCTTGTGTTGTACAGTAATTGTCCAGCAATATGCCCAGCGCCTCAGGGCTTAATATGCGAAATCTTGAATGTTATTGCTGATATAAGTAAGGAATTACAAAGCGCCCAGCAGCCTGCCTGCATGGAGAGGCTTTCTGGAGTTACAGGGGATTGGGGAGAGATATCCTCTTTTCTTCCCAATTCATCCGGGCTAAGATCTCAGGACAACAGTTCCTCTGACTCATCACAGTTTTGTAAGAGCTCTTGGGACAGAAGGGCATTTGCTGGTGTTTTGATATTGAGTCATGCACCCCCTTCTCACACTTGACATGGAGCATTGAAATGTTGCATAATGAAACCTGCTCTCACTGTCGTCCTAAAGAACTGAAGAGATTTTCAAAGACTTAGGCAGGGAGAGTTCCCCCCCACCTTTTGTTTTGTTTCGTTGTCACGTTACATCCAAAATTAAATATGTCATTAGATTTAATGCTTTGTAAGCCTCGTATTTGTCTTTTACCCACGGGATATACCACAGATTGAGTCTTTATCCTCTTTCTTTTCATTACCATAGGGCCTGGACTGGATTTGCTTTGTGTTGCTAAAGCTTGTAAAAGGATGAGATCTAATATTTAAAGAAGTAATGAAAATCAAGTGGAAAATTTCAAACATATTAGAGGATTTAAAAGGGCATTCGCCTTCTTCAGAGTGAGATGTTATTGCTTCAGGATAAATACATTTTCTGATTGTTCAGGAATCAGTTACATGTATGTTTTATGCCAGAGACATTTCTGTGACATGTGGCTTGGGCACAAGTTTGAATTTCCTTGGAATTCTCTGGTTTCTCCGATGTCACATTCAGCACTCTTTTAGTCATGAAGTGCTATGCAAATTTAAAATACAAAAATAAAACAGAATTGCATTTATCTCCTGAACTGAAAACACCTATTTGACTGGAGATACAATTCAAATTAAACTGCAGTAGAAGTAGAGCTAAAGTTAACATACTCTATTGACTATTGTATGCAGCAGCTCTTGGCCCTGAGCCTTTTGTGGACTAAGGGCACTAGCATGTGACTTACACAGTAAAGGTGGGCTTCTGAGACTTGCTGTCCTTAGCTGAACGCCATGCACCTGAACACCGCCAGGTTCTTTAAAAAAAAAGGATGACAGCGCTGTTAGAGCAAGCTCCTGTGGGTGCCAAGGCTGTCCCCTTAGATTTGAACTCCTGAGTCTGGCAGCAGACTGCTTCCTACTTAAGGCACCCTTTTTTTACAGGAGTCGCTGTTGGGAAGTTGTAAGCCAGGGGTGAGGAGAGGTCATCAGGTAGCTGCATGGCTAGTGTCTGCCATGTATCTTAGTGACGGTGGTCTTCACATGTCTGACCTCCTGTGGGATCCCAGTGTTCAGTCCATTATGGGCCTAAGCCATAATTCCTCCTTCAATATTTCCATGGAATGCTTTGTGGAATTGTGCCAATATTTTGTTTTAAGACATGAGCCTTTTTTGAGGTGTCATCCAAAGTGTATATGTTACCCATCTGAATGGCCTGTAGCTAATTGACCAATGGCATTTAGGATCAAACCCTCTTTGCGTTTCCAGGTATCATCGGCGTTTAAAGTGGATTTAACTGGTAAAGTCAATCAGGGATTACATCCCTCACCTCGGTTCACCCTCTTAGTGTACAAGGAAATGTCATGTGCCCTAAACATTTGAACAGTCAAAATACATGTCAGTGACTGATATGAAGTGAATGGCATGACCATTTTTCTCTTAATTTATAATGCTTAGAATAATTTGGTGTGGAGGCCCTCTCCACTTTTACACTATCCCACCTAGACATCATAAAGAACATGCACACAGTGTCCTCACCTCAACCCAATAGAACACCTTTGGGATGAATTAGAGCAGAGACTGAGAGCCATCCAAGCAGAGACTCCCCATCCAACATCAGTGTGTAACCTCACAAATGCGCTTCTGGAAGAATGGTCAAAAATTACCACAAACACACTCCTAAACCTTGTGGAAATCCTTCCTGGAAGAGTTGAAGTTGTTATAGCTGCAATGAGTGGACCAACATCATATTAAACCCTATGGATTAAGAATGGGAAATTCATATGCGAGTCAAGGGTGATCCATGTGTAAAACTGAACAGATTACACTACATGCATCATTGGGGAATTGTCTTTTGCCAATCAGGGTAAAAGAACTCATTGTCAAATGAATCATTCTCGTGAACCAGAAAACAGCCATATGTTGAAAATGGACATTCTCTGACATGGGTTTGGTCTACTACTTGATGTATTTGGTCCCAATAGAGATAGAATGCGCTCATATGATCAAGAGTTCTACTACTATTCTATTGAGGTTAAAAATCTATATTCTATTTTTGTTATTGTAAAACTCTGCTCCTAAGAATCTCTGTGTTAAAATTCACAACAAAATGTCATTCATTTTGAAGACCTAAATTAAGAAAGTCTCTCTAGAACTTCTGGGAGGCTAGGCTGAACTATTCATCTTCTAAATGATTAAAAGTGTCAAAATACTACTACTAATTGGTCAAGGATTGATCAAAACTCTTACCAAATATTAGTATTTTACCCTGGCTTTGTCAAATTTAGACTGCTGTCAAAAGTATTCACATTCTTCCACCTTTCTCTGTCTGTTTTCTCCCACTGTCCTACATAGTGTAAATGGCCATGATCTAACACACTTGAAAGAACGAATAGTGATCTTGACCAATTCACAAAACTGACTACATGATAAAGTATTGGGATAAGAAATTATTTGTATTTGATTATGTTGCTTTGTGAGGTCAGCAACATTTATGACATGATAGGGTCACTGACCAACAATAATGACAGTTCACCTTTTCTTACCTTAAAAAGATCATATCATAAAAAAATTATTTGAACACTATGAATTTGAACCCCAAAGATATGGAGTAATGACATTTATATAGCCTCAATAAATAATAAAACAAATGAATAAAATGTCTCATATGGAGAGGGATTAGCCCAGAGTCTCCCTTTGTGATTTTCTATCTTTGTGTGTTTCTTATGATTTGTGCCCTTCCTAATCCCCTATGGGAATGCAGTAATCCAGGGCCATAAAGCCATGCCAGCCAGGAGGAAGTGATCCGACAGGGAAGATGATATTAAAATATGTAATTGCAGGACCTGTGGACCGTAGCTTGAAATTTGTGCATTTTTGTGTGTGTGTGGGGGGGGGGGGGGGGGGGGTTGGGATGACGACTGCCATCAATCAAATACCCTAAAGCAATGTTTGGACATAATGCGTGTCTAGAATCAACTGAAGGTGCGCTTTGAAATAGACATCCGATGTAAGCCAAAGTTTTGCGGCACCTGAAAACTTTTATACCTTTAGAGTTTCATGAAAACCATTCTCTTCTGTGTGTATTACTTAAAAGCTTCTCATGTGTCGCGTGTGAGTTACACGAGTAATGTTCAGTGCATTACGCCTCACTGAGGTGGGCCTAAAGTGGAGAGGTGGTACAACATGATTGGCCCATGAGTTGCCCTGAAGGGCCTGATTTAAAAGCAAACATTAATAATTTGATTTAGTTTAATCCTATTAAGGCTGTAAGCAGAATCAGCTATGGTGTTTGGTGGCTGGACTGACTGACTCCCTCTGCTGGCTCCTGAAAAATTATCACTTCATCATACAACTCGTGCACGACAATTAATGTGTCCCACTCTAGTTTCCAGCATGATATACAGATGTGTCGATACTCCCTCTCTTGATGCAATATATTACATCAGCCTCCTGTTCCTGTCATCACTGAGAGGACAGTTTGAAACTCGTTCAGAAGGTTCAGATGTAAATAAATGGCAGGTAAGGCACTTAAATGGCAGATTAAAGGCTGGTCTGCATCACTGTCTCAGGCAGTTACGCCTTTAATGACGTTAAGAGAATCAGATTAAGCGATAAAGAAAGAGCTGAGGGTCCATCAGATGATGTTAAGTGTTCAATCCGCACTCTTTAATATAAAAGGAACAAGGGGCATCTTCCTGGGCATGCACTTTAGAAGAGTTGCTTGAACTTCATTCAAGTTGTTTATCCGACTCTTGGTTTTTGGTTAGCCCCTTGATCAATTGATTGGCTTGCCAAACTGCATTATGAGTCTTACAATCACTTATCAAGTAGTTTGTTTGGACAGTAAAGGCACTTCACATACTTTTATTGTGGACATAAAAATGTGCAATATACTCACTAGAGTTGTGTAAAAGTAAGTTGTACTGAAATTAGGAACCGTTTTTATTTATTATTTATATAAGAATTTGTTAACATGTGTTAATTTATTATGTTAATGATGCCATGTTAATGTTCACAAATTAATTAATCAAGTTTCACTATTTGGATTATTGAAGTAAGACCTCAAGTGTGACCAGAACACAGTGTATATTGTCATGTTTCACACATCTTGTTGGTTTTTTGTGCACATGGTCTTCAATCAGTGTCTTTTAAAAGAGTCCTGATTTTATTAAACATGCTAGTTTTATTAAACATGTTCTTGAATTTCCCCTTGGGGATCAATAAAGTATCTATCTATCTATCTATCTATCTAGTCCTTTGAACAGCTTTACATATGTGGTCTCAATTAACAATGGAAAGTCCTATGCTAATTCCCCTCATGTGTGCTTACCCCCCACTCGTAGCCTACCACTAAAATTCCCATACAGGAGAAGAGACTAGGAGGCCTTTATTAAGTAAGTGTCTGCGTGTGTCTTAAGAACCAATGAAGTTATCTCTGCCTGTAAGAGATCACCTTGTCACGATTTCCTAGAGAGAGACGGGGAAAGAATGTTGGACAGTGTGAGTCGTGCTTGTTCATCCTCACTTCAGCCATCTCCCCATCCCCTGTCTCTCCTCCCACCCTCTCCACCTCTCTCTCTCCCTCTCTCTTCCTCTCTCTCCCTCTCTCTTTCTCTCTTCCTCTCATGTTGTTTTCTTCTCTCCAAAGCCCTGTCCCCAGTAAGCTGACACAGCGCCTTTAAGCGTTAGCTACTTTGTCCCTAATAGGATCAGAGGGGCTTATATTGTCATCTGATAAACCTAAGCAGCTTGATAGCTGTGCTGCACCTTCTTAACCAATTTGTACTCAATTAGGCTAATGGGAAAACAACAGCAGAAGTTCAGAAAATGCATGGGGTTGATTGACTAATGGCCGATAATTGTAAAATACATGAGCTTGATTGATTGTGCTCTCACAGATGACTTTTGGATTCTTTCTCCACTCGACCATTCCTTATCACTGTGCCCTGCAGAGTGCATTTATCAATCAGACTCAGAAATGAATTGATTTGCAGGAGGGAGCAAGGAATGTTCACAGTGCCAGGTGGCTATCGAGTCATTGCTGCCTGTTGATACACAGTAATTTATTGTTTCCACACACACATTATCCCAGCTCTTTACTTAGTTACCCTGGGAAAAGGAGCCATTTGCCCATGCTGCGATCTAAAAAAGGTGTTAAGTATCCTGATAGTTCCTCTCTGTGGCAATTGGCTTTCCTTTCTAAACGAGTTGCCGAGTTGCACTTGGCTTGGTCTGTGTATAGCTCAGTGGTGCCGGTTTGGCTGGATAGGAGTTTTGCATGAGCAGCTTTACAGAAACTGGTCTTTGACCTCTATCACAGAACCTGATTTTTGTCTTCTTTCATCCTGACGTTGAGAATTGAGGGACAACTATGTGTGCACTGAGATGCTCACGAGAGACGCACATGCACACTTGGGGATTTTGCACGAGTAGCCATATGGGATTGCTTGTACAAAATCCCAGACACTACAAGTCTCATAGGCTTTCCTGGAAACACACCTTATCCCTCCCCAAGAGTCAATGAGTCCATTTCAAAGAAACTCAAAACTCTCACTGGTATTTGTGGGTATTTGACCAGCAATATCAAGATTCAATACTTTAATTGCCATACAACAGAGGTTGTTTGGGATTTGCAATATTTATATTGTCAGATTACCTACACTGCACATTTAGGATTTTGATTGACTTTTATTCATAAATACCAAATATTGCGACCAACACATTATTACTAACCAGGGAATCATGCTCTTCCTTTTTCTCTCTTGTGAAAACAAATGCATTTTTAAACCTTTATTTGGATTTGGATTGAGTTCAAGAGTTTCATCTGAGGGAAAGAAAGGAAGTGTGGGTCTTTGGTCTCAGTATGGTGCAGTGGAGATCTGCCTCATTTAACCTATCAAGACTGACATACATGTCCAGAAGTGCCAATTCCTGTCATGGAGGTGACCAATCTTAAAGCTGTGAATGCAAAAGATCATATGGGATATATTTGCGTCAAACCAGTAATTATTGTAAACAATAAATTACATGTTTGGGTAATATATTCACATCAGCTGTTGAATAACAGATTTGAAAAGATAAGCAAAATACATATATAACAGGAGATGTGGTGTATTGCAGGGTAATTGTTGATTTCTTGTGAGTTCTTTTTGTGCCAGCCATTCAATGCAATGTGGGGGTGAAACCTTAGATCATGAACTATGTATTTCCTCAACTGTGGTAATTGTTTACCAAAATGTGTTCTTTTATCTTTAGGCTATAGACAAATAGGAAATGATGATGATGATGATGATGATGATGATGATGATGATGATGATGATGATAATAACAATACTAATACTACTACTACTACTAGGCTACTACTACTACTATTAATAATAATAATAATAATAATAATAACATAATAATAATAATAATAATAATAATACATATTCGAAAGGCTAGACACAGTTAGAGTAATGAACTGGGATGTTGAGATGTTAATAGTTTGAACATGAATGAAATCGTAACATTTCCTCTTCCATTCGAATACACATGCATGACGTGCATGGGTAGAAAGTTTATATATGAGAGATATAGTCTTTCACTGGGATAATGAGGGGATTAACGAAAACTTTTGGTCAGTCCATTGTCTTTAAAACAATGGATTTTTGAAAGACAGTCTTGTCTCGGCTTCATTAGCCTCGGCCTCCTCCTGTGGGGTGAATGCGAGCTACATTTAGAGCAATTACTTGACTAGAAAACAACTGTCAATCATTCTTAAAGGGGAAGGATTCCAATTAATAAACCTCTTCACTCCCCGTGATATTGCCATTCCACAGTGAAGTTCTTTGGGGTTAAAGATTGAGAAAGGGCGCTAGACAAAATAGGAGAGAGTTGTGCTTTCAAACAACATTACCAAATGTTGACGAATCTGGATGAGCGTCAAAAGTAAACAGTCTTCCAGAGTGGAGATTGAGCGGCTTTTCGAAAGCGAAGGCGTGTTCTGCTCTTCTGCCAGAGAGGAGAGGAACAGGTGGAATATCATCGAAGGATACTTCAGCTTGGAATCACATCCGCTAGGAGGTAGGTCCCAACTTTTACCTCTGTCGTTTTCCTAAATACAAAACAAAAGTCGATGTTTACATTTGGGATATCGAAATTGTGAACTTTGATGTCATAGAAATAAGGTTAACTACTTTCACAAAATAATCGCAACTGTAATGCAGGTTCATGCATCGAAGTATGTATTTCAGTCTGTAGTCATTCTGATGAGAAGCATTTGAATGGGGATGAACAATATAGTTCAGAATACAGTTTTAGTTCAGTATGCAGAAAACCATTGTTCTCTGTATGGAATATCATGCGTCGCTCTAGAAATATTAGTTAGCCTATGCTGTTGGCACATAGCCTACTGCTTTATTGTTTTACTTTTTAGTGATCTATTAACGTTGGGTTTTAAGCCTGCATCATCATCCACTGCAAATGTTATGGCAAGTAGGAGCCTTTACCTAGACATGATAAATAAACTTTTCACTAGTATGTATCATATGGAATCTCTTCATAGAATCAGGTGGCCCAGTATAAATCCTAGTTTTCTAAATGGGGTCCTTAATCACCTTTTCACCTTTGTCTTGAACAGGTTCTGATATCAGTGGACCCCTCTGAATCCTTCATAAATTTGGATCTCCGCTGGTGCTATCTTTCTCCAATAGGACTTGGGACAATCCCTAACGTTCGAATGCATTTATCACTGGATAGCATGAACATGGTGGACGAAGGTTGCCTCTCGCCCAATAATTTCCATGAGATGGTTAAAGGAGGTGGGGCGGCTGTGGGAACCCGAGTCCACAGCATTGATGTCATCCTAGGCTTCAGTAAGGAGCAGGACCCCTCGCTTAACTCCTCTGGACATGTTGGGCCCCATAAAGTTGGAGTGGAGGGCCTAGGAGACCCCAGAAAACAGGACCAAACCCACTCATATGGACACCTCTCCAGTCTGAGGGACAATCCTGAGCAGCCCTCTTTTCATGGTAAGACTCACAGTCGATACACTCATGGTAAAGTTAAAACGGTGTTCATCTCCTGCTAAAACACAAGGTGACTATAGTGAGCCAGCCTTGTGACTGGCATTCACTATAGTTGATGGAAAGTGTCTGCCATCATCATCGCATTACTCAAAGCATAGAGAGCAAAGTAGAGCATCACACCAGATTAACCAAAAATCTGATGTTTTGAAGCAGTTTCATCCATATGACCATTTGGCCTTGTATTTATCAATCCTTTAGCAACAGAGAGAATAGACAAATCAGCTGTTTCTGATATCAGCACCAACCATGTGTTTATGTCACTCTCTGTATATTTGTAAAATGCTATCCATTTGAAGCTGTAATATTGCTCCATATTAGCCTTAAATGCAATACCCATTCAAAGGAATGTAGTCATGAGAGTAAAAGTTTACAGTTATTACTTTGAAATTACTACTGGAATGTAATGTCACTGTGATAATATGTATTTATTAATTGTTGTCTGCTATGATGTCGTAAATTTCACCTGGGCAACATCACCTGCACTCTGTTTTGGGGGATTTGACAGCCTGATCTTGATCTAATGGTCCTCTTTTGCTAATTGAATCATTTCCCTCCATATAGGCACACAACCTAGTGTTCTTTTCTAGGAAATGTTTAAGGTGTTTACTGACAAAGCTGTCTTTGCATTATAACGCTTGTAGGTGGATTAGAGCTGAGTCTACAAGGAAACTGTTAGGGGCTTTACTGGTCTTGAGGTGTTTCTCACCAGTAGGATTAGGGAGAGAAACTGAAGCGAAAGCCATTGGGACTTGCCGTCATACCAGTATATGGCATGACAAGGGCACTTTGATTTAGCTGATGTTTGTGATACGATGACACACTGGTGTTTGAACTATTTTAGTATGCATTTATACTATTTTGTTATTGTAAATTTGGCTTCATAAAATTAGATTTTGCCTTTTTTTTTTTTACCGCATTGCTATCTCCAATTGCAGCATTGAGTGTGTTGCCGACTGTATGTCGATGGCCTCCTGTATTCCTGGCCAGTTTCCTTCTCTGTGTTAATCCTCTGCCTTGTCTGCTCGGCTAGATCCAGAGATGTACTCGAACAAGTGTGAGGTGGGCATGAATGAGCTCCACAAGGGCCTCGACAGCGAGGCCAAATCCCCGGAGCCTGCCGACGAGGAGCAGCCCAAGAAGAAGCACAGGCGCAACCGCACCACCTTCACCACCTACCAGCTGCACGAGCTGGAGCGTGCCTTCGAGAAGTCCCACTACCCCGACGTTTACAGCCGCGAGGAGCTGGCCATGAAAGTTAACCTCCCCGAAGTCAGAGTGCAGGTGTGTTTGTTATGCTGTCTTCACCTCTCAAGTCTCATTTGGCCATACATGCTTGAATCCCATAAGACATGTGTAGTACCTTTTTACGCCCCTGTAAGACAATTAGAACTGGGTGGTTCGCGTTCACTCTAAACCTGTTGATGCATTTCATTCAGAAATGAATGTTGCCTCTCTTAGTCTTAACTCAGCTCATATCTTCGCTAAATTAGCTCATTAGATTATGTTTCTGAATGAAAGTTTTGCATTTTATTTGTAAATCAAGCCTTGTAAATGTTTTGAACTGGACAGAGTATACTAAAAGTTGTCATCGTTGTCATGGCGCTTAGGTGTGGTTCCAGAATCGCAGAGCCAAGTGGCGACGCCAGGAGAAGATGGACGCGAGCAGCATGAAGCTCCACGACTCTCCGGTGCTGTCCTTCAATCGGCCGCCCATGCACGCCAACATGGGACAGGTGACCAACTCTCTGCCCCTGGACCCGTGGCTGACATCCCCGCTGACCAGTGCCACGCCGGTGCACAGCATCCCAGGGTTCATGGGCCCGTCGCAGGGCCTTCAACCAGGATATACGAGCCATGGCTTCCTCAACACCCCTCAGCCCATGGGCCAAGCGATGCAGACAATGGCCCCGCCACCGTACCAGTGCCCTGCACCTTTCACTGATAAGTACCCGCTGGAGGATGTGGATCAGCGAAGCTCCAGTATTGCCTCTTTGAGGATGAAAGCCAAGGAACACATTCAGTCCATGGACAAGACGTGGCAACCCATGTGATCAGTTGATAAATGGTTGTCACCTAACTGTGTCCTTCCACTCTCCAGAGGGCTATTTCATATTGAGCACATGATGCGGGCATCGGGAACATTTTATATTTTTTGTCCTGCTTCCTTTCTTGACATTGAAACAGTAACAGTGGGTTGTTTATGTGTTCCCTCCTCTGGACCTGTCGGGTGCATGGTTACGGATGGGGCGCAGGCTGGAGTATAGAACATGATACTAAAATGTGTCAAGTTTCTTGAGTGCCATTGAACACCTGCATATCTGTCAAACACATGAACCTCAGCAAAAGGACTACGGCTGCAATGGAGCAATGGGATTGTAAAAACTGGAGGGTTTATGAGAAATCTTGTGGAACGAACATTTTCAAGACTTTTTTTTAATGTGTGCTGATTTGTTTTTAAATCAGCGGTAGTTTGTACTTTTTTACAAACCTTATTGGTTTGGTTGTGTTTCTCATCTCATGGTTTATTTCAAAGACCTCACTTTGTGAAAGAGGATTGTATGAGGTCACTGTTGCCCCCCTGTCAAAGAACAGCGTGCTACATTATATGCATTCATCTAGTCTAAAGTTTATATGCACCATGGTCCCATTGATCAAGGTGTGATCCTCTCTACCACAGGAATTTGATGGCATAACTATTTTTTATACCAGGCTTTATAAGAAAAATATATAAATCTATTCTACAGATGTACACATTTTTTTTTATCTTCCAAATTCAAACTCTTAAATGATTCCTGGCAAACAAAATAATTCCTGGCAAACAAATTCCTGGTCCTGATACTGAAGTTCCTGAGACCTGTAACTGCACACAAATGTATGCAACTTTAAAGTTAGAGTACAAAGCACATAGGCTACAGCTAAGAATGACTGAATGAACTCTTTTCTTTAAGGTGACATAGCCACTCTGTATCATTTACATGTTGGACTGTCATGTATAATACTTCTTGAGTTTTTAGATTTGGGATTTAGTGGAGAGCTGTCTATTTTGCAGATCTGAACATACCTTTTAAAATGCAAGGTTAAATGTGGCAGATTTGTCATAGACATACAGAATTAGGGTCTATAAATACAGGTTCATGTCACTTTTGTTATAACAATGGCTAACATGTATATCAACCTCCTGGATGTTGGTATGTTTCTCAATATTGAAGGGATGAGTTGCATGCAGTATGAAGGGATGGTCAATCCCCCTCAGGCAAGGGCATAGTAATTGACCCTGGTATTTTGGTTGGATTTGGTGACTTAATATTACAAGTCTAATAAACTTTTATGTATGGCCATGGCTGAACTGTTGCCAGTTGCCCCAAAAGTTACCATGACAATCAAGAATCGCTATAATGTGAATTTATCAAGCGATTTGGAGATGTAGGTGGAAAATAGGTTTTGGCACAAGGCACCTCATTTTATACTGTTGAGTGTATATCCTGGAGTGGTTCCAATCATGACCGACTAGCTGGTGCATCCGAGTCACAAGCAGTTTTAAATAGTAGGGCACTGAAGCAGCAGAGGTCAACCATAGAAGCCTCTTTGCTTCAGTGGTCATTAGAGGAGAAAGCCTGTTGGCAGCTCAACCCTTCCATCCTGGCCTGTACGTGCAGAGGAGCAGAAGGGGACCTGACTGATGTGTCACCCCACTAGGCTTCGCCATTGTTCGGCTCAATTGATCCAAGCCCATCTCCTTTGTTTAAAGTTCCTAAGGAAAAACGGTCATGGGCCACACTACAAGGTCTCTGCACCAGCATTCAGATATGGAATAATGAAAAAAAAAGAAGAAGAAAAAACGACATTGTCTCTAAAGGACATTTTGAAATAAGGTCTGGGGTCTATGGGCTCTTTTGCTGAACTCCACTGACGTGTAATTCCGCTACTGTTCACCACATTAGTCATGTGAAAGTAATTATGCACACTGACCCTGATAAAAGTGATCTGTTTTAATTGAATTCCCCATTGTTCTCCTCAGCTTTGTTAAGTAGCATCACATTCTGAAAGGTGCCCTGAAGATGAGTGTACTGTATTTGAATAGAGGGAGGAAAGGGAGGGTAGAAAAGCCCCTCTACACAGAAGTGCAATTGGACTATTTTTGAAAGGAAACTTGCATAGTCTGTGCTGACAGGCAATAGCAAACACAATGTTCACAGTCAGTTCCATTTTTTGTTCTTCTCCTGCTGGTCCTTTTTTTTTTTTTTTTTTTTTTTTTTTTTTTACAAAAAAGGAAAATCATTTTGGTGGAACAGAGGGTATCCGCCTGTTCAAATTGTTCTATTGTTTTTGTATAGGATCTCATATTGAAAATGTTGTGTTTTTTAAGGAGTAGCCTATCTCTATTTTATGGAGAGAGAGATATGGTTGTTTGAATACCAATGAGCTATCCTGAATTCCCTTCGCTCCCTTTTAAGTTTCATCACCTCGCCTCTGTTTTCCATGCAAAGAAAAAAACAAACAAACACAAATTCTGCAGAGAAAATCATTCACTAAGCCATGCAAAACTTTTATTCCTGCCTTTGATGACAATTCTTTTTTGGACTGAAAGTAAGCCAAAGTTGAAAGCTGTCTTACCACCTGGAGGTAAATACACAGGTGATCAACCTGTGTAGTCATCTTTGAACATACCGTAGTATAGATTATGTAATATTCTGTAATGTCATTTGATACATTTTGGACATCTTCATGACCATGTTCTGCACAACTATGATTTAAAAATAAAGTCTAGTTTGATAGATTTCACTGTCTGCCATTTCTCTGTGGAACAGAATTCAAATCAAGCTCAGTCAAAGAGGTGTGAGCACTGAATGTAAACTGTGTCATACACGTTTATAAACATGGTCCAGTCCTCTGCATGTGCAGGATGGACAGGGACAGAGTGAGACGCCCAGCGGAGATGGGCTGGCACCCCTCATCCCCCCCCCCCCCCTCCCATCCCTTCCTCCCTCTGCCCTTCTCCCACCTCTCGTTCCTGACTGGTGGCACCCTGCCAGCCCGTTAGGAAGATGAGGCTCCAATCAATCAGGATCCCCAGGGGGGGCAGCAGGCCATAGGGGCCAGTGCTCCCTAATTGCCCCCAGGTGCTGCTGCTGTAGCACATGTTCAGAGCGAGCCAGTCCCGCCGGGCTCACATCTCCAGTGTGTGAACTGCATCCTCAGACAGATGGGAGGCAGGGAGGACATCTTATCAGGGGGCCCTTTATCGCAGGGCCATCTGGGTCTGACTTGTACATGCAAATATGGGATGGGAAATTGAAAAACATATGAGTGACTTATGGTGTTGTGATGTTTACATTGGTTCTTGTTTCACAAGAGAGAGGTTAGTCTTTTTTCAATTATACAGCAGATGTACAAATCATTGATGAGAATTCTTGTCGAACTGTCATCATCTGTAATTCAGATATCATTATTTCTGTGTTATTCGTTTGCTTCAAGTTTAATTTTTTTTTTTTTAACTAAGAAACTGAGTTATGATGTCTTGGTTCAAATCTTGAAAAGCTCCCCCTTCTATGCAAACATAAAGTATGTATAACTAACCACACAAGGCTCTGCCTGATTAAAACAACATTCTTGTGCAGCCTGTAAAGTTTTCTTTTTGCCTTGGGAGGAAGTATTAATAATTGTGAGGGGTGGGAGCACGGGTGGGATGGCTGCTCATCAGGGTTAATGATGTAGAAAATCCCCCAATTAGAGCCTTTTCCTGCGGGCCAGGATGAGTTCAGCGCGGGGTTCCCTGACAGCTCGGGGATTAGTGCCCAGCCTGAGACGGAGTAGACACTGACTGCTGGACATCTTGGCACGGTGTGGCCGGGGCCCGGGGTAGGCATGCGTTGAGCTGGTTGAGTGGCACAAAAAGAAGCATGGGAAAAGAGCAGCCGGTCACCATAAAGGCTTTTTTGTCAGGCTGGCTTGGGCACAATTCGGCCAACTTACCTCTAGGTCTGATGTTTTTTGACCTGAGTGCAGTTTGTTTTATTTGTTTACAGCCCGTAGGATTGCTCTGGATTGACAATGACAATAATGTGATGAGTCAGAGCTGACCCTTTTTGTTCTGGGCAGACAACTGTTGAGGATTAGACAATTGATGCCAGAGTTTTACTTTCTCTCGTTAGACAACTGTGGGCTTACCATCACCCATCACCCCTACAAACTCACAGCAAATAGCGATGCATTGTCTGATAGTGATAATAGAGAAAGATGTCATTATTTCACTTAACATTAAATGCAACAACGCCAATCTAAAAATGCAAGAGACAATAAAATAGCACACTCAAACAACAACACAATAACAATAGTCAATCATGATGTATTTGACAATGTTGTGAAACATTACTTCTTTCTTATGGTACATGTAGGCCTACTTCAAGTCACACATCTGGTGGTAAGAAACATAAACCTTGTACTAATCCCTGACCTCAGAGAGTAAGAAGATTGATGCAAGAAAAACTCACTGTTTTCATGCTATTTTAGAACTAGTGATTAGAATTTGAAGTAGTGACCAGGATATAACTTCCATTCAATATTAAATCTTTAATTAGAAAAGCTATAGTTGCTAGAAGTGACAGGCCAGTGTGAAGGGGGTTTGAAGCTAGAAATGAATAAAGCAAGAGATGTCAAGAGTGTATCAAAGTAAAAAAAAAAGAAAAAAAATCAGACTGGTCTTCCTTCTCTTTAATCTTATGAATAAAAACATGAATGAGGGTATTTTTGTTAGACATCTTAGTAGAAGAACATGCTTCTGTGATTCAGCTAGTTTGTCACACTGCTACACACACACACACACACACACACACACACACACACACACACACACACACACACACACACACACACACACACACACACACGCACACACACACACCAAAACAAAACATAAAAAAAACCTGGGAATACCCGAAAGTGACTGACCAACGAGATTAGTAGAGCGCAAAAGTAAAAATGGCTTACTCTGTGAATCACTCACAAGGATCCAAAGACTGGTATTTATTCATTAAGAACAATTAAGTCTCTAACGACTAATTAATTGCATAATCTATTATTTTGTTCCCCTCTCCATGGCCTCAGATGGGGCCCGGGCTGGAGTTAACAGGCTGATTGGAAAGACGCGCTCCTCAGTGGGGATAATAAGGGAAAGGAGCGGAATTAATTGGGTTTGATTAAGGAAGCTTTTGAATGGGAGACAGCTTTTTCGCATGACATAATTGGAGGTCAGTGAGGAAGGGGGGTGGAGGTGGTGGATTGGGTGCCTGGCGCCAGTTTCTGCTGTCCTCTTTTGCTGTGCACTGGTTGAGAACATGGTGATTGGCAGGTTATAGTAAACAGCCACACTAGCCTCTTAGAAAGCACTGTTTGATGGCTATCCCAGGTATTAAAAAAATACTGTGGTTTCTAATAAGTTTTTTTTGTATCATAGGCCTCCAAAACGGGGATCGGCACAAATTGCACTGTGTCTGACACTGTAATAATCAGGTGGCAAAATGAATTTAGTTCCAGTATAATCTAGTTCCACTATAATCTATACATGGGTTGTGGGGGAGTTAATTCTGTGAACGCCAGACAAAAACACCCAAAAATAGAGCTCAAATATCCACTACTATGGCATAGATAACTAGATTACTAAGCATTCATTTGCAACCCAGGGATCTCCCTGGGCCTTCCTGTATTGTTCACCATGTGGACAGCAAGTGAGGAGAATGGCCAAAAAGAGCTCTACTGCCATCTATGCTTTGCTGGAAAAATGACCCTCACAATTTGTATCCCACCTTTTTTTTACAAACTCCAAAAGCATGCAAGTAAAACAAAACAAAAAAACTGAATTATGGTTTAGAGTCTATCCAGCCAACGTCTTATGGTAAAAGACTGGAGTTGCAAGTGATGCAACATTCGAACAAGAACAATGTTATCAAAAGAGGCAGATAACTTAGTCAGAATCAATTAACTCAGAGTTCACACCAAAGATCCTTCATTACTCCGCTTTTACCCTCTCTGTTCACACCCTACAAAGAACTCCACAAGCGCATCTTTCTACATGGAAGGCCACTATCGCAAAGATGTTTCTTTCGGTCTTTCTTTATTTTAAAATGTTAATTACACACCTCCACAGATAGATGGCACTATCAATTCTGTGTGCTTCTCCATGAAGTGGCGCCGGCGGAAATAATATGATGTATTTCCGGTGTGTGGAAGTTGAAGAAATACAGCGCCCGTGTCCAAATATAACACGAATTTGCCTATGTTTTAACTTACAGGTGTACCTTTTTGGTACACGTGATATTTTTTTTTGTCAATTTCTCACTGTCTGCAGATACCATTGCTTTAGTCTGCTTGATACATCATCATGGATATTTCGACACCTCCAGAAGGTTCGTAGTGCAGGCTTGCATGAGCTGAACAGGCTAACTTAACTAGCGTGCTGAATGAGGTTACCTGCTCCTAACAAGAATCAAAACACAATAATATTAACAAATCAATGTGCATCATTTATATGTGATGTTAAACCAACAGTACGCTTACTTGAGTTATATTTCTTAAAGTTTTCATTCAGAATATGAGCCTAATGTTTGCCATATAGCCAACTGGCTAGCTCGCTAACGTTAACGTTACCTATCATGCCGAGCGAAATAATGCTATTCAACGCTAGCTATCATCACGGTGCTTTTCTTTTCATAAAAACATTCGTCTTGTTAGTAGGGTTACTTGTTGATCAATCGTGTTGAGTAACATACCTCTATTTTTATCAGTGTAGTTCAGTGACATGAGACAATTTCATTCATTGTTGTCACAGTTCAAAAGTTTGATGCACCCGTCAATGCTGCTTACGAAGTGGTCTTCTTGTACCTGGAGGTTCCACTCACTGTATTTATTAACCTAATTGTCGTCTTACAGACCAAGAGCTGAGAAATGTCATCGACAAACTGGCTCAGTTTGTTGCTCGCAATGGTCCCGAATTTGAAAAGATGACGATGGAGAAACAAAAGGATAATCATAAATTTTCTTTCCTATTCGGGGGAGAGTTCTTTGGATACTACAAGTACAAACTCGCCATTGAACAGCAACAGCGTAAGTAACCTACACATATCTAAATCCGATTCTGTTTTGCTGACAGGGTATGCTGACCCTAGAAACGGATGGGAAAGTAGAGTGGGTTATATGGTGTGAGTTACTCCGCCTTGTTGTAAGGTGTATAAATGTATTGTAATAAAGGTATCCCTCTTTCTTCATAGATTCTTCCACACACGAGTGTGACGAGTATAAATTGGAAGGTATTTACTAAATCTGAAATATGATGAGCAATATGAAAGTGAACACAGCATTTATTTTCTGTTTGTTTCATGCAATAATGTTTCATCAGACATGCTTGAAGATGTGTGTGTTCTACCTTGTTTTGTTGGGCTTTACCTGGGTTGTACGTTTTGTTGTATTTGACATTTTGGGAATCTGATTTGGAATGGGTCACTGATATAGCATTTTGTAAAGGCATACATCATTTGGTCAAATGAGTGTTTTCAGTTACTGTTAAACTGGTGTGCACATTTGCAACAACACTATCAAAGTGAATTAGCCTGGGGTAGCCAATCCATGAACCAAAGTACAAAGCAGAGAATATTGCATTTGCATTGGAGTGTCAATAAGACCAATGCATGTCTTGCATTGCTGTATTTCAAATATTCTCAGTTTGCTATTGTGATTTTTGTTTGAGGTATGTTTTTAATTCTCACATCCCTCCTACCGTAAAGGTATCTCTGAAGATGCCCGGTAAAGTTATGGTAGTAATCGGTTCTTGGCCATAACTGTTCCCACAACGTGTAAACATGGAATTGCACATTGGCTTGCATGTAACGCAGTGCTGATTCAGCCCCTGTTGATTGTCTTTGGCACGTCATTTCAGTTCAGTTTGATTGGGTCTTTCCTGCTTTCCCTGTTGTTGTAGATAATATCTCTATCATTTTGGAATAGGGTCATGAAAATGATTTTGGGGATAAAGAATGAAATCAAAACATCAGCATCTCGTGCACAGCTGACAAACCTCTGTAATGGCTCTCTGCTCTGTTGTAGTGATGTGCAAACCACCTGGGAAGGAGATCCCAGACGTGCCCCCGCCTATAACCATGCTGCCTCCGCCGCCCATCCCTCCGGCCACCCCTGCAGTGGACGACCTGATCCAGCAGAGCACGTGGAACCTGCAGCAACAGGAGCAGCACCTCAACACACTCAGACAGGCATGCTCAGCAGAACCATGTTCACATAGAACTGGCATGCCTCAAATAAGATTGTCTGTTTCGTACAGCATATTGTAGTGAGCGTGTAGGAGTTTTGCTCAGTGAACTCGGTCAGGTAGCATTTCATGGATCTTTTTTTTTTTTTAAGCATATTTTTTTGCCCTTTTTGCCTTTATTAGTATAGGACAGTGAAGAGGTAGACAGGAAACAAGTGGGAGAGAGATGGGGTGGGATTGGGATATGACCGCAGGCCGGATTCGAAACTGGGTCCCCATGGGCACTCGGACCCGTAAATGGTACGGGCACTGTAGCATGCTGCGCCACAGCGCCCCCAGCATTTCATGGATCTTTGACATGGGTTATTGTTGTTTATTTTTCAGGAGCAAGTGACTGCGGCCATTACTTTAGCAATGGAGCAGCAGACACAGAAGCTGCTTGCTGACACTCAGCTGGATGTTGGGGAGTTTGACAGCCTTCTACAGCCGATCATCGACACCTGCACAAAAGATGCCATCTCCGTATGTGAAATCTTACATGCCTGTAATTTGTACTATGTGTATAATATTTGTTGGCTGTGCTTTGTGTTTCCGACACATCTTTTCTTTCCTAGCATTTCAACAGTTTGCACTGAATATTCTCCTGTGGAGGTGTTTTAGATTCAGATTTACTTTTATGTTGCTCTCTGGCTATCTCTCTCCAGGCTGGTAAAAACTGGATGTTCAATAACGCCAAGTCCCCTCCACACTGCGAGCTAATGTGCTCCCACCTCCGCAATCGCATCACGGCAGAGATGGCCCACTTCGAGCTGCGCCTCCACCTCATCTACCTGACCAATGACGTCCTCCATCATTGGTGGGTCTCTTATTCCAAGGCCTAGTCAAATGTCACACTGCCGCACTGATTGACAGCATGAGGACATAGATCTGCTTTGACATGATCTGCTTTTGGGCCCCCACCGTTAACTTCAAGGCAGCACTACCTGGAAGGCATTAGGGTTAGTATTAAGGCCCCATCACATTGCACACGGCATGCGCTACGAAAACCCATTACTTTCAACGGTTTGAGCGCGCAAGAACTGGTCTGCCGCAGCGCTCAGTATAGCGCAGCGTCGGCGGCATTTTGGCGCTTTGCCACTCTTGCACGTACCGCGGTCAAAGTTGAAATATGTTGAACTTTGACCGTGGCACGCTGTAAGTCAATGGTCTTTTGCTCAGAGCCCAGCGGTAACCCCAACAAAAATCGTTAGAACGTTACCTTAACCAAGAGCAACCTAGCGGTGAGCGCAATGTGCAATGTGATGGTCCCTTTAGGGTAGAGATTTAGTGGATTAGGTGCCTTCAAGTCGACGGTGGGCCCCCAAAAGACCACCAAGAGCATTTCACACTCTTGGCATGCTCTCAACCACATAGTCAACCAAAGTCAGACAACGGTAATGGCTTTCAAATCGTTCTGAAGGAGTTCCCATACATGTCGAGCATTTATTGGCTGCTTTTTGGTCTCGAGAAGTAATCTAGATGACCTGGTCATGAAACTGGTAATGATGGAAATAGTGTGCAAAGCATTCATAAAGGTAAAAGGAGACTAATTAAAATAATCTGATTCATGACACATATTTTGTTATCTTTTTAAAAAAAAAAAAAATAGTTTGTTCATTTGTTCAGCATTGCCGTAAAAAGCAAAAGCAAAAAAAAGATGTCCTTATTTATCTGCTGTTGCAGTCAGAGGAAGCAGCAGCGAGATCTACTGGCTGCGATTCAGAAGGTGGTGGTGCCCATCTACTGCACAAGCTTCCTGGCGGTGGAGGAGGACAAACAGCAGAAAATTACACGGGTACATTTGGATCACACGCTCCTCCCTATATATATATTTTTAAAGGGGACACAGGCTTTTCTTCTGATGATCCCACACATTTAGCATTGCAACCATTTCAATTTAAATGGTTAATGTTGTTCTTATGTGTATATATAGATGTAATATCCAGATGTCACAAGCACATTTCAGGATCATGGCAGTGATGCTGTAGTGCTTTGCATGGAAAACTGACTCTCTGGTGTGTATTTCAGTTACTGCAGCTGTGGGAGAAGAACGGCTATTTTGATGACATCACCATCCAGCAGCTCAAAAACCCAGCTGTGGGGCTGGGTCAGTACCAGGTGAGCCACTCCGCAGTCTGCTCATCCGCAGGTGAACCACCTGCCAGAGGAATTCCTGATCAACACGCTTGACCTGATCTGTTGAGGAATGCATTTATCTCTGCATTTTCTTTCCTGTCAACTATTAACATTTTAAACCAGGAGATTATGAGTAAATGAAGAACAGGTTAATGTCTCAAACCAGGTTTTTGCCCACTGTGTTGCCAGTTTAAGAGCTAAAAGACTTGCACTCAGCAAGTGCTAATGTCGATATGCAGAGACATACCAAATTCAGAAATGAACTCAACTCAACTCAGGACTCCTATTTTACCACGACCACAGGTTTTAACACGTTATGTGAAAAGCTAGCAGTTGTGGCTCCGGGGTCATTATAATAATGGTAATATAATAATGTGGTCTCTGGGCCCTCTGTAGTGATGTCTTCTGACGTGATTAAATAATGCCTTGGCCACCGCTGGTGCTGACCGAGCTGCCCGCTGTGTCTCCTCCAGGCGTCGCTCATCACGGAGTACGCCGCCGTGGTGCAGCCCGTCCAGCTGGCCTTCCAGCAGCAGATCCAGACGCTCAAGACGCAGCACGACGAGTTCATCGCCAACCTCAAGCAGCAGCAGACGGTTGCCGTGGCAGCGGCCGCCGCAGCAGTCGGCCAGCTGGCGCCAGCGGACGGGGAAGTGAAGTCACAAGGAGCGCCGCTGTCCTCCCAGCCAGGTGACCCACTCAGACTAACGGAGGGGTTTTACACAGGTAACCTAACTGTCTCCGTTCCACTCCGTTCCTGTAGCGAGTGCTGCGACAATTAGCTACATCAGACGTGATTAATCAGGGATGTTCGAAACTAGTGCCATTTCGTTCCAATATGCGAATCCTTCAACAATTAATCTTGGGAACTAGACTCCGCTCTGAAACCTGCTGTTATGGAAACGTATCACACTTTTCAGCACTTTTTTGACTGACCCCTGGGAGACGGGGCTGACTGATCAGTCCGACTGCTTTTTTGCCGACAGTCGGCCATCGGGTTGGTGTGTCCCGAACCTTAACGTAGCTGTAGGAATGCATACAAAGTCAGGCACACATTCATAGTCGATTTCAGGTAACCTCCCAGTTAAACACGCAGGCAGATAGCCTAGACAGACAAGCCATCATGCACACACTTGGTCCATTTCCTAACTGGACTCTTACAGTACTCTGTAGTCATCTAAATCTGTTCCTCTGTAACCTCATGATTTCATTTATTCATTTAACAAACACTTGTATCCAAAGCAACAGTTCTATTACAAGTGCCATTGTCCCCAGAGCAGCTTGGGGTTAGGTGCCTTGCTCAAGGGCACAACGGTGGAAGCCGGGAATTGATCCCACAACTTTTCAGTTCCAACTCTCTGTAACCCGTTCCTTTTAATCCCACCAGGTGAGGGTAAGCCCCCTATGGCGGGCCCACCTCCAGGAGATTATGACGGTACTCCCACCCGACTCCCAGACTCCTCCAATCCCAGCGGCCCCTCGGACATCCCATCCTCCAAGCCCGGCTGGTTCGAACCCCAGCACAACATGCCAGCCTGGAACCCCCAGCAGCCCGTGAGTCGTCTCCTACAGGACCATGCATCCCTCTGTCTCAGTAGTGTAGTGTGTCTCTTGATGTATATTTCCTGTCACAATAGATCTGATGGCTATATAATATATACATTCATAGTTATGTCTTAGACTTTGAAAATGAAATAATGCAGTAAGTTTAATGTAGCTTAGACAATATACTGTGATGATACCCTCACAAGTGTATTCTATTCTCCATTTCTTACTCATTCATCTCATTCTAATATAAAGACATAGGTAGTTTTGCATCAGTCAGCACTGATGTATGTTGTTTCATCGTTCAGCCTCCCTTCGACCCCACTCAGGCCCCCCCGCCATGTCCTCCGTGGAATAGCCACGAGGGCATGTGGAACGAGCAGAGGGACCCCAGCTGGAGTGGCCCTCGCGACGGCGGAGGTGGCGGCGGCGGCGGTGGTGGCGGCCCGTGGAGTGGCCAGTCGGAGCCCCCTCCCTCCTGGAGCGGCCAGTACGACCAGCCGCCCTGGAGCAACCAGCCGGATCAGCCCCCCTGGGGCCAGAGGGAGCCCCCGTTCAGGATGCAGCGGCCGCCGCACTTCCGAGGCCCCTTCCCGCCGCACCAGCAGCCGCCGCCCTTCAACCAGCCCCCTCCCCCGCACAACTTTGGCCGTTTCCCGCCGCGGTTCATGCAGGATGACTTCCCGCCACGTCACCACTTTGATAGACCCCCGTACCCCCCACACCGCTTTGACTACCCTCAAGGAGACTTCCCAGGAGGTAAGCAAAACACCTGGATCACCACGGAAATGTTTTTAGTGGTACTTTTACATGTGCTACAGCGATCTGTCTTTCTTTCCTGCTCCGTCCAGACATCGGGCCGCCGCCTCATCACCACCCGAGTCAGAGGATTCCGCCTCCAGGAATGGCCGAGCATCCGCCGTGGGGCGGCAACCAGCACCCGGACTTCGGTCCCCCGCCCCACGGCTTCAACGGCCAGTCACCCCACATGAGACGCCCGGCTCCCGCACACGTCAGCCAGGACGACCCCAGTCTGGTACCCAACGTCCCCTACTTCGACCTGCCAGCAGGCCTGATGGCTCCGTTAGTTAAGGTGCGTCATCATCTCCTACATCTGCATGCTTTGTGGTGCAGAGATGGTTATACTATTCTAAAATTATTTAGACCAGTGGTTCTCAAACTATGGTACGGGTAAGTATGTAAGGTCTGAATTTAAAAGTAAACATTTTTTTATATAAACATTTGTATGTGCCTCTTGTAGCTAGAAGACCATGACTACAAGGCTCTGGATCCCAAAGACATCCGCCTCCCACCACCCATGCCTCCCAGTGAGCGGCTACTGGCTGCAGTGGAGGCCTTCTACAGCCCCCCGTCGCACGACAGACCCAGAAACAGGTATTGCATCCTCACTTGTGAAGAACGCAGTTGATATGTCTTTGATATTTACGGCATGTTAGTTGCTCACTGTAGATCTCTAATGTACTTTTTAGTTACTCATCAGAGGTCTCCTGTGTAGTCACGAGTTACATATGCCATGCCACAAGTTGCATAATGCCACCTGAAAATAGGAATTATTTCCCATTCAGACTAGCTAACAGTCTGTCTTGTCGTTTTTATTTATTTATTTTTTAGTGAGGGGTGGGAACAAAATGGCCTTTATGAGTTCTTCAGAGCGAAGATGAGGGCACGGCGGAAAAAGGAACAGGAGAAACGCAACAGGTGAGGAGACGCTTACTCTGATGCTGCTATTTGTATTGAAGCTGATTTTGTGCTGTGCATTCCCACTCTCTCTCTCTTCTTGTCTTTCACTCAAGTTAGCTGTGTTTTCCCTTTCTCACAGCATGCGAGCCAGCCGTTCCCGCAGTCGCTCTCGCAGCAGGGGGCGGTCTTCGTCACGTTCTAGTTCTAGGTCTTCCAAGTCTTCGCGGTCCTATTCCAGGTCCAGGTCTCGGTCCCGTTCCAGATCCTACTCTCGGTCCAGATCCAGGTACACACACCTCAGGCCGGATCTGCAGGCTTTTTCAGATTACCATCATGGAGGCACCTTCTTAAGCTCTATTTATAAACATCTGAAGGGTTCTTTGGAGATAAGAACACATTTCACTTTTGCTTTAGAATTGACCTTTCCCACAGTGATTCAAAAGGGAAAAAAAGAATGTTGTGATGCTTGTTGTTGAGGAGAGTCCTCAAAGGAGTAACTCTGAGAGATTGTCTGAGGTAAAGAGCAGAATATGATGAAGCTGAGGTGAAATATGCTGTGTCTGCAGAAGCAGGAGCCGATCACGGTCGTCACGCAGTCGCTCGCGGTCCCGATCTCGCTCCAGGTCACCGGACAAGAAACGCCACGAAAAGTCTCGCAGCCCTACTCCCCCGTGAGTCTGCCATCAAACCCCTCCACATGAGTGCAATCCGGCAATATTTGTATCTGGTTGTGTGTCCCGAAATGAATATCAAGACCCATTTGTTTGGTCTTTGTTTTACAGCTCAACGTCTGGGCTGGGTACGGGGTCATCTGTGCCCATTGACCTGCGGCTTGGAGAGGAGAACAAGGGACACCAGATGCTCATGAAGATGGGTAAGACCGGGAGAGGTCCCGCTGTGTGAGAAGGCTGTTGTCTGTGTGTGTGTGCAGTTGTGTGTTTGAGTGTCTGCTGCAGTGGTTGTGCATGTTCCAGAGGCCTCCTAGTAGCTCATCCCAGATCACTTGTGACCTGACAAGCCAGCCCACAGGGGCAAATGAGAATGTGGCCGCATGTTTTTAACATTTGTCCGCTGCATTCTTACTGCAGCCTCAAGGTTCTTGGTAATGCAAAACATGGGACTTGCCAACAAATGGTTCACCTGTCTAGTGGGCTGCCTCATGAATTATTCACACGAGTGCCTTCTGTGTTTGTATGTGTGTCTCTGCCTGTAAAGTGTGTCAGTGTATGCATGCGTGTACACATCTCTGGATCACACGTTTCCTACAAATGTTACATTGTTATTGTCTTTCTGAATGTATGCTTTTTTTTGAATACTTGTACAGTTGAATAGCTTTTGTGAGCGTGTATGTGCTGTTATGAGATTTACTCAAAACTCTTTCTCAACAGGCTGGAGTGGATCTGGAGGACTTGGAGCCAAAGAGCAGGGCATCCAAGACCCCATCAAAGGTGGAGATGTGCGGGACAGGTGGGACCAGTACAAGGGTGTCGGGGTATCGCTGGACGACCCTTATGAGAACTACCGCAGGAACAAAAGCTACAATTTTGTGGCCCGTATGAAAGCCAGAGAAGAGGGTAAGAGCATTGCCAGTTCTCTGAGCTTTCTCAAAATGATGAAACTGCATTTCAGCATAAGTCAGGGTCTGTGATAATAATAATATTGAACTGTAATATTGTACTAAGTTTTCGCAGTTGGCTACTTAATTTTAGGATTATTTTGGAATGAGGAAGTAACCATTGTCTTTTGCCCCTGTACTCGCTCAGTCAGCCATACCACTCTATTTTTAATCCCTGTATTTTAATCCCTGTAATTTACACGTATCTTTTTGTTTGTTTTACTTCTCAGTGAACCGGGAACCGCCGGAGCCTGCACCAGCAGAATGATGAAAATCGACAATTTAAAACCCCATCCATTTTTTTTTTAAGAAACCTGAACACTGGTTATGGCTGTCATTCTTGAATGTCCTCCCTTTCTTGCTCTTGTACTGAATGACAAGGAACTTGTGTAAAAAAAAATCAGACTTTTGTGTTGTAGTGTTCTGTTTTCTAGTTAAAAGCTGTAGTGGAAAGAAGGCATTTTAAACCCATGTATTCACATCAGGATTTCACTCCAGTAATTCCACAAAACGAAAAATAAAAAAAAATATTTTTAAAATCATGGATCATATTGTGTTGCCAGTTGTTCACAGGAATTAAACATTGAAATTGAAAATACACGAGTTTATAATAAAACCTTTTAATGGCACAAATGGTATTAATCTCTTTGGCATCCCATGATTTCTACAGGTAGTGATATTCTCTCATCTCCCGTTGCACTTCCTCCAATGCCTGTTCCATGGTGAGTTTGGGAGGTCTGTGTTTGCGTATGTACTAGAGGGGGAAAAAAAGTACAATTATTAGAACGCATTCCATTTAGCTAGAGATCTAGATTCCTGACCTGCATTCAGTGTCTGTGATTAATTTGGCATTCTGTTAAAAAAAAATGCATATACACTATATTGCTAAAAGTATTTGCTCACCTGCTTTGACTCACATATGAACTTCATTCGCATCCCACTCTTAATCCATAGGGTTTAATATGATGTAGGTCCACCCTTTGGAACAGGAAGTGGCCATCCCCAAACTGCTCCCACAAAGTTTGGGGTGTGGAATTGTACAAAATCATTCTTTCCTTTCACTGGAACTAAGGGACCAAGCCCAGCTCGGGGATGGCCCCTTCCTGTTCCAACATGACTGTGCACAAAGCAAGGTCCATAAAGACATGACCGAGTTTGGTGTGGATGAACTTGACTGGCCTGCACAGAGTCTTGACCTCAACCCAATAGAACACCTTTGGGATGAATTAAAGTGGAGACTGAGAGCCAACATCAGTGTGTAACCTCACAAATGCGCTTATGAAAGAATGGTAAAAAAAATTCCCATAAACACACTCCTAAACCTTGTGGAAGGCCTTCTCAGAAGAGTTGAAGCTGTTATAGCAGCAAAGGGTTGACCAACACCATATACAACCCTATGGATTAAGAATGGGATGTGACTGAAGTTCATATGCAAGTCGAGGCAGGTGAGCAAATACTTTTAGCAATATAGTGTTCATATTGCTAACTGTCTTTCTAGTGCCATTACCTTTTTTGGGTCATCTAAGGTTGTGTACTTTCTAGTGCCATTACCTTTTTTGGGTCATCTAAGGTTGTGTACTTTCCAGTGCCACTACCTCTTTGTGTCCTCTAAGGCTTGTCATTTCTAGTGCCACTATCTCTTTTGTGGCCACTTAATGTGGTCTTCTTTCTGGTGCCACTACCTTTTGTGTCCTCTAAAGTAGTGTACTTTCTAGTGCCATTACCTCTTTTGTGTCCTCTAAGGTTGTGTACTTGTAGTCTGGAGACTCCAGGGACTGTAGTAAGGAGCTGTAGAGGTGGCGGCTGGACTCTACAAAGTGCCTGGTCAGAGCCAGTTGCTGTTTCAACATGTCGTTGAGGGCAGTCTCTACAGGTTTCTGTGAGGTCAGTGCTGAGAAAACAATCATATTGATCACAGATTAGTGGAATACTACCAGCAATAACCTGCCATCACCCATGTACCTTGTACATGTGCTTAGTTGAGGTGACAGTTGGACTGATTGTCAACATTTAGCATTTTATGACACATACAGTACCATATCCAAAAGGGACAGACAAAACTTAAGCATACCTTCAAGTGCCTCTGCACTGACTGTGTAGCGAGATACAGGTGTAGGATCCATGTAAGTGGATGCCAGAACGTCCAGACCTAAAACAGGAATCCCAACAGATCACTTCAAACCCAGCTGGTGGGTCTATTACAATATCAACACTAAAAAGGAGGACTTGAAACTTACGTGATGGCAGGGTGAAGGATAGTCCCTTCTCAGTCTGAACTGCCGCCTCTTTCACATGATTTCTATGAGGCTCACTGGTTGGGGTGAGCGTTTCAGACCGAGAATGAGAGGAATATGACCTGGAGGAAGAATCTTTACCCTGGCTGCCATATGACTCAAAAGACTTTCCACTGTCCACTTCTGATCTATCATACAGTGATTGCTCTGAGTGTGCGTCTGTATCAATCCGAGAGCGACTGTAGGGTCTGTGTTTCTCAGACTGATAATCAGCAGCCTTTGATTTGTCATCATCAGTCAGGTGCTCTGGGATGTCGCTCATGCTTTGGCACGTTGCCTCAGACTTCATGTCACTCTCAAAGTCACTCTCATATTCCACTGCAGCCTCCTCTTCTGGGTCTTTGTCTTCTGGGAAGATGTCATCCAATGTGCACTCACTTGCGTCGTCCGCTGCGTCTTCTCTGCTTATGTCCTGGGCAACACCAACCTGTATCTACATCCAAAGATGTCACACACACAAAATGTACCTGTAAATGTCCGTGAAATGTTTAAGTTATTCAAAGCATAGACACTGATTTCATAATCACAAACCTTTGAGGATGCAGGTAATCCTAAGGGTTCAGCAGGAATCAAATCATCCAGGGTCAGGACATTTAACTTGAAACCTGAGAAGCACAATGAATAAAATGGGGCACATTGAGAAGAGATCAATTGACTCGTGCAACAGATATGTTTATGATGGCCGATGTTCCTTTACCATGAGATGCTGCACTTTTCTCACTGATGGTTTCATCAGTGTCTGTGAACAGCTCCTCCAGGGACCTGATGTCATTGTTGACTGAAGCAGATGACTGTGGCCGAGAGGGCCGAAGGAACCTGACTTTTGGGGACCTCCTACTCGGCGTCAGAATGTTCGGGGGCGATGGAGATAGAGAATACACAATTGACACACTTCTTAGTGAGTGTACTGGGCTTGCTTGCTCACTAGAAGGTGGTCGTGGGGTTCTTTGTCTGAAAGTGTCAGACACCTGTAAGGTTGTAGGGGTCTTCTTGGTGTTTTTCTTGAAAGACTGTAACATGACGATAACAAAAATGTTAGAAATGTAATCATGTATTCAGAATGATGACCTGGTGGTATGTATTATGACAAGATGTTTCAAACCAGGATTACCTTCCCTGTGAGTCCAGGACTTTCAGCAGAGGAACTGAGTGATCCACCTAAAAGTTTTTTCATGTCCTCTTCATCACTGTCTAGACTAACACCTTTACTGGGAACCTTTGATAGAGGAACTTTGGCAGTAAATTGTGGCACATGATTTTGTTGGCTTTGCTTGCTTTGTTCTGGGACAGAAGAAGTCACTTTCTTCTTGAGAAAACGTTCTCCTTTCATAGTGAGGTCAATACTGGAATGGGCCGAGACAGGATCTACCTGAGGACTTGAAGCCTGTGCATAACTACCCTCTTTGCGGTGTTTGAAACGCTGCTCAAGTTGAGCAAGGCGGTTCAAGGCTGCACTTTGGGCCCGTCGCTGGGGTACCCGTGCAGGCTCCTCTGTCGACAGGCGTTGTGAACTCGGTGCTGAAGATTGTCTGTCGGCTACCGCGTTCGTAGTCTTTTTTAAGAACCTAGAGCCACCACCGACTACAGATCTCTCTGATAGATCATTGTCAACAATGGTTTTGATTGGAGCCACACCATCGTCGTGATCTTCACTGTAAACGTCTTCTGAAGATATGTCGCTCAAGTCTTGGAACTCCATTTGCTTGCGAGGAAGTATGCTTTTTAGATTCATGTCTGCTTGAAGGGACGCATTTTCCTGTGTAAGAAAAGATGCTGTTAGGGTTAATATTATGCTCCCATTGTTTTGAATAACATATCAAAGTAGTCTATTGGCTATAACCTTTAACAATTTACATGAACAACATATTATATATGTTCAGATATAATAAAACAACAACACGCAAACACACAGAAAACGACGACTAGCCTACTCACATTTATTTGCGAACTTCCAGCACTTGCAACTCTTTTAGCCGCGAGCTGAGCCATTGCTCTATCAAGCGCCGAATTTCTGCTACCTCCCTGCTTCCACATTGTGCCACAGTTTGCCCGATTTCTCAGTATTGTATCAGCTAGAAGGGTTATTTTCACATACTCTTCGAAGCGTTCCGACCCATACACCCAGGTTCAGATGCAATTGAAGGTTTACGATAGTAAGCTTGGTCGGACGGTCGGTCATGTTTTGTTTGCATTTATGGAGTCCCTCGTAAAATAATAGCCTCATCTTGAGGTTCGCAACGAAGCGATAGACATCGAAAATATAATTCGTAAAACATAACGTTATTAACTATGTTGCTGGTTATATCTGTCCAGAGATCAAATCATATTCTGCACAGTAAACAGATTGTGGTCCCGTTGGCGTCCTCCGTAACCATGGCTGAGACGCTTTTTGATGACTTCATCCTCATGCGCCAAATGACTATGGCAAGTCATAAGGTTCCTTTCTCGTTTTATTTCAGTGCCTAAATGTAGGTCTACGCACAAAATGCGCACACATTTAATTGCCACTTTAGAAGGTGTAGTCTATCCTGTGAGCCTAGGTTGGAAATATAAATTGTTGGCTGCTTTTATTCGAATTAAATACTAGCCTAATATCAAGCAAGTAGGCCTAGACTCTAGAGTCAACAATTTTATTTCAGGTTTGTGTCAGTATGGCATAGGCTATTTTACTGAGACGTTTTTTATTTATTTATTTATATTTTAGTTGGTACCAACACGGAATGACAAAGCACTAGTTTAAGTTTTGTTGACAGAAAAATTGCAATGAATGGGATCATTTTGAAAAAGCTGACATGTCCTCTGACAACCCGTGGTCTCATGTCATTGGCTAAGCACTTAAGCATCAGTCCAATCGGTCTCAGCCATCTGTGCACAAGAACCGGGCTAGCAACATTAATAGCAACATAATTTCTATCAGTAGAACTGAGTGAAAACAAGATCACTGGGACTTCGGAGAGGTGCAAGTATGCGATCTACTTTGGCAATATGTGCATTACTTGGATTATTAGTCATCACAGATGCTACTGTGTTCTTCAAAGAGCAATTTCTGGATGGAGGTACATGCTGCATGACAGACTGAAGTAGTCAATTTTTTTCCGAGAAGGGCTGTCACAATCTTAATTTGTAATCAATTTAGCAAAGATTATGTAGAAGACACAATTAGACCAGTAGGCAGGTTTGGTAATGCACGTAGCGCACATACACGCCATCATTAATTAGTACATGCATGAATGATTTGCATCTCAATTTACCCTCATAGCCTACTGTATCATATAATTAGCCATAGTAAAGATATTGCCAAGACAAATAGTGCAGTGAAAATATGACATGATATGTATGATTCACTGATTTTATTATTATTATTATTATTATTAATTTACATAGGCACAATTTATTGCCTATGTGTATTTATTGCCTAGTCCAATTGATGGTGACAATGTAGGGCAGTCTAGCTAGATATGGCCCAGCCATTCTGTATCTTGAGTATCTTGCACTGACATGCTTGCAAACTTCCTATGTATTTGTTTCCTCTTCCTGTTTCTTTACAGATGGATGGAAGAGTCGTTGGGTGGAATCTAAACACAAATCTGACTATGGCCAGTGGAAGCTGTCTGCAGGGAAATTTTACGGAGATCCTGAAAAGGACAAAGGTAAATTCATTCATTTATAGTAACACTTATGCAAAAACAACAACAGTAATCAACAGATTACCAATTTCAGCAGCATCATGTAACCCATTATTTTTTCTTGGTTCTGTGTTTGTCCATAGGCCTTCAAACCAGTCAGGATGCTCACTTTTATTCCATCTCAAGCCGTTTCAAACCTTTCAGCAATGAGGGTAAAACTCTTGTTGTGCAGTTTACAGTTAAACATGAACAACAAATAGATTGTGGTGGTGGATACGTGAAGCTCTTCCCTGCTGACTTGAATCAAGCTGATATGCACGGAGATTCCAAATACTATATTATGTTTGGTAAGCTGTGCAGGTCTGGCCTTTAAATCAACAAATATCTAACAATACTTTTACTTACCGTCTATGATTCAAACTTCACCTGTCTTATTTTTCCAGGCCCTGATATTTGTGGCTATGGCACCAAAAAGGTTCATGTCATTATCAACTACAAGGGACAGAACCACCTCATAAAGAAAGAAGTCAAAGCCAGGGTAAATATGTTATACTATTAACAATCATTGAATACGCAGTCCATAGTATGCCAGTGGGAATGGAGAGTGGAAATGCAATTAGCTGCTGCTGGATACCATACACAAAAGTGCACCTTTGCTTTTAGTTTACATCATATGTATCACAGTCATTTAAAAAATGTTTGTTCAGAGTTATGTGTCTCACACAAGGGAAACACATTCCTCGTAATGTATGTTGTAATGCAGCGGGAAGCTATCACCTGTTTCATCAATTAATTAATCGAACATGTTACCTTAATGCTTCAACCTTAGGATGATGAACACACCCACCTTTATACTCTGATCGTGAAACCTGACCAGACCTATGAGGTGAAAGTTAACAATGAGAAGCTGGAGTGGGGTAGTCTTGAGGAAGACTGGGATCTTCTGCCTCCTAAAAAGATCAAAGACCCAGATTCCAAGAAGCCTGAGGATTGGGATGATCGTGTCACAATCGATGACCCTGAGGACACAAAACCAGAGGTCAGTGAGGTTGCACCAACACATTTTTTCTTGTTTTCTCTCATCATTTAACGTATAACTGCATGACTGTGTACTCTGAGTTTCCACTTCTTGCACCTCTTCTGAGTTTCTATTTTGCATGTCTTCAGGCTTTCTCTAAGCGATGCTATTAGCCTTTAGTTTCATATTTCATTTAAAATGTATTTAATTTGTAATCAATGAGACATTGTCCTCAGGAGTGGGACAAGCCAGAGAATATCCCTGATCCTGATGCCAAGAAGCCAGATGACTGGGATGAGGAAATGGATGGGGAGTGGGAGCCACCCATGATCCCTAACCCAGAGTACAAGGTACACCTCACCTACCACATCCTTTCATGCTGTGTATACGTGTAAACATTCCTAACACAAAACATCAAAGTAATTATTAAGAGCTTTAATTTATGAATGAGTCATTTGGAATACTATACAAGTTAGTTGTTCTAATCTGTTTCAGGGAGAATGGAAACCAAAGCAGATTGATAATCCCAACTACAAAGGCAGCTGGGTGCATCCTGATATTGACAATCCTGACTACACACCTGACAGCACAATTTACAAGTTTGACAACGTAGGAGTAATTGGCCTTGAGTTGTGGCAGGTATTTTACATACTGTACTCAACTTTTTGTAGAATATTGTCAGTTTTTTGAGACACATACATATACTGCACCTGTATCGTAAACTGTACCTATTACATTGTTAGTTTTCAGTGAAGCCTCGGTGAAGCTCATAAATAGTAATACAGTAAATGTGGGATGATATAAATTATATATGTTTTTTAGGTTAAATCTGGGACCATTTTTGACAATTTCCTAATTACTGATGATGTGAAGACAGCAGATGATGTTGCTAAGGAGACCTGGGGAGTCACAAAGGTAATTTGTTTTATAATTCAAATAGATGCCATTGTATGTTATCTTCATCAAGGCACAACAACCTTTATGACCTTATCATGTCTTTGGACACATTTTATACAGGGACCTGAGAAGACGATGAGAGAGCAGCAGCAAGAGGAGGAGAGGAAGCAGAGGGAGGAAAAGAGCAACAAGGATGATATGAAGGATGAGGATAAGGACGCCGGTGGAGATTACGATGGCGGCGATGAAGACGAGGACATCCTTGATGAGGAGGGTGAAGAGGAGGAGGAAGAAGAAGAGGAGAATGAGATTGACGAGGAGATCGCAGATGAGACCAGTCCAGTCGAGGAGGAAGAGGAAGACGAGGAGGCTCCCATGCAAGACGTGAAAGATGAACTCTGAAGAAGGTCCATCCGTAGTCTGTTCTCCCTGGGGTGTCTAGCCTCAGGGGAAAAAGCCACAACACCCTTTTTCTGTTTTTCAGCCATTGGGAATAAGAGGGTAGAGCAGGCAATATTTGCCTTACTAATGGTTTTGTATGGATTTTTGGGTTTCATTTCTTCTGTCCTTTTACTTGAAATGCTATTTGCCCCATGTTTGTGTTATGTTTGGTGCTGCTCCTATACCCTTTGAGTTGAAAAAATGTTGGGGTAATTTGTTTTCTTTGTGGTTTTGATTTGCACTTTCACACTATTTATGTAAGATTTATTTAGTATTAACTTATTTTGTCTATAGATTTTAAACATTCATGTCCTATTTAATGATCTCCCTGTCTCTACCTACTGCCCCCCCCCCCCCCCAGTACAGAATTTGCTCTATGTTTGTGGTGTCAGTCAGTATTTGGTATGAGGACGAATCACGTAGTTTATAGGAAGATTAACTTGGATTCAGAATACAAATTGGTACTTGCATGACTGTTCATGTTTATGTTTTATTTCAGTCAGGCTTATGTGGACATTGTGGACACTTTATTTTGTCTTCCACACATTTCCCACTTTTCTGAGTTCTACTCCAGAACATTGCATTGTGAAAATTGCATCACACATTGTGTTTTTATTCTGAGAGAATAAAGAGACACAGTCTATTCTAGAATTGTAAAGTGACCCCCTTCTAATTAGGTTTTGATTTCAGTGGAATATAGCAATTTTACCAATTTCACCTGGTTGCCTAATTGCCTTCATTGCATATAAAGTAAATATTACAGTACCCGAACAGCCTGGATAAGGCCACAGTAACTGGTATTTGGTTATAGTTGTGGTGTTTACCAGACAAAATAAGTATTTGTTAACATAATTGCTGGATAAGGTTGCTGGATGGATATCGTTCAGAATAATTCAGTGCTGCTACTGTATGTTGAATGAGGTGTTAATGATTGGATAAACCATGTCACCTCTTTACTTGTCACCATTCCTCACTTATCTCTGATGATTCAGAGATAATTCCACAATGATTCCTTCATAATTGATCCACCAGCGTTGAAGCAGAATTCTTAAAGGTTGTGTGTACATAGCTACATGAAGCGATATGGGAAAAGAATTAACTTGCTGATTTGGCTTTACACTTGACTTTATAGTATTATTCATTATTAGGCTACAGTCATGTTTAGTAGGGCCATTTAAGGTAAGGAGCCAAACTAAAACCTACTTTTTCTTAAAGTGTACTGTACACCTAGGCCGACAAAACAGGGGGGGAAAATATATTGATTAAGTAGCCGATAGGTTAAATTAATCCATTTATCTTAGTGCCAGAAATGGCCTACGCCCTTTTATAGGCTAATAAAACAATTATTGTAGCCTACTGTACATTCACATGGCATTACATTTCAGCATGATTATTTACCATTCCCTGAACCAATCTAAAATGAGGAATTATTGTGCGTAGGTTAGCCTATATGTTTGCGCCTTTGGTTTTGCGTAAACCAGGGACATCCCACAGGCGGTGACCACATGGGCTGTTTAAAACCGTGTCTTGTCCTCGGCAGCAAGTAGATGGCGTCTGACCATAATATTATCTTCCAGTGAGATAGCTGAGTCACATCTAAGTGTTGTGGTAACGGTAATAGGAAATTCATCGTACACGCGCGTCTGAACGAGCTTCTGCGGGCTGGGATCTCATCGAAAATGTTGACAATAACTCTGAAGACTTTACAGCAGCAGACATTTAAGATAGAAATAGATCCAGAACTAACGGTAAGTAACCACGCCGGAGTTCCTATGCCCAAGTAAATAGACCACTGGTCGGGCTAGAGATACTGGGAAATACCGGGGCCTCGTCGTAAGCAACTTAAATCTTAGGGGGATACTATTTTAAACGATGTCGCAATTCATGGTATACGGGAGTGACAATCCATGGTCGTGGTGGGGTTATGATTTTGTTCGATGTTTACTTGCCACCCCAGCTTTCTACCGTGAAATGACAGCGCAATATTTCCTCAGGTCTGGTTTGATATCACGGTGGAGTTCCCCCTAACCCCTGCACTCCTGAAGCGATCGCAACAAATCTGACAAATAAATGAGCAATGGGAGTAGGGGGGCGTCCCGAACATTCTCTGACTTTGCCACTATCAATACAAATGTTTCATCATAATAAATGCTATGCTAAACATAAGCATAGGGTTTTCTATTCATAGACAACTATTACCAGTAGGCTATAGGCTATTATCACCTTTGGTATATCCCATAGCAGTCGAGTAAACAAAAGAAAAACCTATTTAAAATTAAAAATAAGGTTTATAGAGTGCTAACGAATATGCATGTTATGTTAGGCAGCTGCTGTTGACTTCCTCTGAACATGAAGTGATTTTAATTTGTAGCTACTTGTAGTTAATAAACACTGTTACATGTATGGTGAATGATCATACTTGAAGTAAAGTGTAAATTACCTAAATGTAATAATATAGTAACACATCAATAACAGTACACAATATAAAAGTAATATAGCCAGCCCCTCTATCTGAATGATGATCGTCCCTCCATCCATCATGTCTTCCAAATAATTCATCTCTCTCTAAGAAGGGAACGCTTCACCGCCCTCATTTGTTTACATAGCCAACATTAACTTCATTAGAACAGTTAAACAACAAATCATATTTACTAGGTTAAAGGCACATGATAATAACATATTGATTACTGTAAATGACTGTAAATACTGAAGTGAATTTAGGCCTACAGTATTACACTTGCAAGAAATTCCATGCACTAGTAATATGTTATTGGTGTGTTGTTTCTCTAGTAAAGTTATAGGCCTACTGTTGATTGTTTCAGGTGAGAGCATTAAAGGAAAAGATAGAGGAAGAGAGGGGTAAAGATGCTTATCCAGCCACAGGCCAAAAACTCATATATGCAGGTGAGAACTTATATATAATAAAACATACATTAAGTATACAGTTCTACAACTATATGCATTTTCAAAGCCTTAGCTTTCCCAGTACTCACACTCATAATTGTTCTTGTGTATTGTTATTGTTCATTTTTTTAGGCAAAATCCTGAATGATGACATCCCTTTAAGGGATTACAAGATGGATGAGAAGAATTTTGTTGTGGTCATGGTGGCAAAGGTAAGACAACACGATTTCTATATGGTCAAAATCAGTTTCTCAATCCAGCCCTGTGTTTTCTCTCTCTTTCCCCTCTCTGCATACTTGACTGAACACGTCAGTGGCACTCTTGATTGTCTGAACACACCTGAGTTAACCAATCTATAGCACTGTAATCACACTGATGTCAATCAGACGTGCAAAGACAGATAGAGGAGCTCCAGTGCATGCCCCTGGGAACAGATTGAAATCAATCAGTGTTATTCAGCGTGATTGTTCTTGGTAGAATTTAGAGGCTATTTTGACCAATCTCTGGCCAATCACATTGATCCCTTCTTTGCAGCCCAAATCAACACTGCCACCTCTCCAAGCTAGCCCAGGCTCAATTCCGACTCCTGCTCCGGGAGCGGCTCCCCTCACGGATGTTGTCCCTCCTACTCCCGTCTCTGCACCAGTGGCTACTCCTACTCCCACTCCTGCACCTGCCCCTTTCCCTGTCCCTGCCCCTGCTCCAGCTCCAACTCCAGTCGTAGCTCAAGCGCCAGTGCCCTTGCCTTCCCCTGCTCCACATCCAGTCCCATCGCAAGAGACTCAAAGCACAGCTGATCAGGCTGTCTCTGGACCCAGGGCTGCCAGCACCGCCTCAGCAACACCAGCAAGCGCCACCACAGTCTCTGCTCCGCCTCCTGAAGGCAGACCCCAGGAAGTTCACCAGGATTCACCTGCAGTCTCAAGCCCACCTGTTCTTTCAGCCTCCAGGTGAGGAACACTACTACATGGCCCTCCATTTATACCAGTTCTGTTTAATCTCCTCTGATGTACTTCATTACCACATCTCAAAATGTCAAGTATAAATGTGAATTTGCGTGATGATTTGCAATTTGGTTGTGTTTTTTTGTCCTAGTCTGGCTGATGAGTTGGGCCTTTTAGAAGAGGCAGCATCAATTTTAGGTATGAAGAGAAGACCAAAACTCATTTACAAGACATGACAATCTAGATTGAGACATTACATTGACTACAGTTTCTTTTATGTTTGCTTGATTAGTCACAGGGCAAGCGTACGAAAACCTGGTAACTGAAATCATGTCCATGGGATATGCAAGAGAACAAGTGATTGCTGCTCTTCGAGCAAGTTATAACAATCCAGACCGGGCAGTTGAATACCTGCTCATGGTAAAAATCTTTCTGATGCTGAGTCAAACATGAAATCCATGTTTCTGAATTCGAAACAATAATTTCAGTTATGTTTGTGATTATAAGGGTATTCCGGCTGAGCCTGAGCAGCCTCTCGGCCAGGAAATTACACGATCTGTTGCTGCCGCCGCCATCCCCGCTGCAGCAAACCCCACTTCAGCCAACCCCACTGCAACCAACCCCACTTCAGCCAACCCCACTGCAGCCAACCCCACTGCAACCAACCCCACTGCAGCCAACCCCACTGCAACCAATCCCACTGCCCCACCTGTAGAGAGACCCCAACCTCCTCCTACTTCAGGTTGTTTTTTTAAGAACAATTTATTATAAAGCTGCAATGAAGTGTATTTCTGACGTACTGAAATTCGTTTGGAAAGAACATTTTTGACCAATAATTGTGTGCATTTATTAATAATGAATTAATTAACTTGTTATTATGAACTTATTGCCGTTGTTCTTTCCAAAGTAACAATTATGTGCATTGGAATAATTATGTACAGTGCATACATGATGGTAACGTTGCAGAACTGTATGCTTTTAGTAGGAGCAGCGACTCCATCTCAGTTGCCATCCTCTGGTAATCCTCTGGAGTTTCTAAGGAATCAGCCACAGTTCCAGCAGATGAGACAGATCATTCAGCAGAACCCAGCCCTCCTACCTGCTTTGCTACAGCAGTTGGGCAGAGACAACCCACAGTTGCTCCAGGTTAGTGGAACACAATACACTGTATACCAACTGACAGGACTGAGAGCTGATAAGATGTAAGCATGTTTGTTTATGGTATGACAAATTTGTCATTGTCTGTCTGCACCCTCTCTCTCGAAGAGAGAGAGAAGTTTTTAAGTAAATGGTAAATGGTTTTTATGTTTGTAGCAAATCACCCAGCACCAGGAGCAGTTTGTACAGATGTTAAACGAGCCTCACGGTGAAGCTGCAGAAGCACATGGGGCACCACAAACAAACTACATACAGGTCACCCCACAGGAGAAAGAGGCAATTGAGAGGGTAATGGACATAAAACATATAACAGACAACATACATGTAACATATTACATAATAATAACAAATGTATAAATGTATAGATTGATAACAATCACAAACAAGAAATAATAAGTCGAACATGTCTTTGTTTTTCAGTTAAAAGCTTTGGGGTTCCCAGAAGGACTGGTCATTCAAGCTTACTTTGCGTGTGAGAAAAATGAAAATCTCGCTGCCAATTTCCTTCTTCAGCAAAACTTTGATGATGAGTGATAGTGTTTTTTTTTTTTTTTTTTTTTGCAGTTTACGATGGAGTGTTTTTGTTTTTGCAGTTTACGATGGTGATAGTTTGGGAGACAGCCACAAGAAAAATAATAGATTTACTGTATTTTGTGTGTGTGTGTGTGTGTGTGTGTGTGTGTGTGTGTGTGTGCGTGCGTGTGTGTGTGTGCGTGTGTGTGCACGTGTGTGTGTGTTTGTGGGTGTATATGAAAGAGAGTGCAAGGGTGAATATGTGTGGTAATGTTTGTAAGGGGCAAGGCCAGTGGTATTTGGTCTTCTAGAAAGTTTCTGTTGGGAAAAAGCCATGGTTTGAAAATATTAATAGCAAGAGCCACTCCCTTTTTATTGAACCATATCACCTCAACTGTGAATTTCCACTGCTGCTATTACTGCTGTTTGTATTTTGTGTGTTATTATTATGTAATTGAGGTGACAATTATTTTATTTCTGCCATCGCACACACAACCTAATTTATTTCAGTTCATTTTGCTTCTCTATCATGAACCACATTAAGTTTATATTAAATTAAAATGAAGAGTGTCCTTTAGCTGATGTGTCTTGGAATTTACAAATCTGTAATGTAGGCCTACCGCTGTTTATCAGAATTTGGCCCAGTGATGGTAAATACAAGACATACGCCAAGTCAACAAATTTGGGAAACATAGTATGAAAAGGTTTCAATAGTGATATATTCTTAATGTTACATTGGTATGATTTTTATCATTTTATCACCATAGCAAAACCTTGAAAAAGATTAAATAAGGAATTAAGTCTCATTTGGAAAATAATGG